>NC_061113.1:216215928-216268699 GCF_002878395.1 Capsicum annuum
GCGCGCCACTGACTAACATGGCGTTGTTTTACAATTGGAACTTGAAATAGTCATAACTTCTTACTCGGTTATCAGATTTGGGAAAATCTTATATTGATGGAAAGGATATTGATTTTCCTACATGAAAAAAAGTACAAATCTTAAAAATTTCCCATGGAATAAACATAATTCAATTTAGAAGCTAATACTTGACATTTTTGGGATGAAATTAGTTAGGAAACTTTGGGGTATCACAATATCTCTCCCTTGGGAACATCCATCCTCGAATAAGACTTACTGAGATGGGAGAAACGATAAGCTAAAGTATATACTAAACATGAACAACTAAAACATGACTGACATTTTTTATTTTTACACTAAGCATGCATATCTAATGCATGATTTCAAGACTTAACTGACTCATGAACACATGACTGAGATTTCTGATAACAGAGTTTCTCACAAGGAGAATGCATGTCTGATGCATGAACACATGACTAATCTGATGCATGAACATATGACTGAATATGCAATGGTACTTAGCAGCAAGTTAAAAATGGAATTCTAAACATGAGACTGATACCAAGTCATAACTAAAATCTGGACATGAAAACTGAAAAGTTTAAGGAGAACTATTACCTTGATCTAGGTCTGATTTAGCGGCGAAGAGGTAAGGATACTTGGTACGCATGCCTTATTCTGCTTCCCAAGTATCCCCCTCAACGGACTGATTTCGCCAAAGAACTTTGACTAAAGAGACTTCTTTATTCCTCAGTCTATGAATCTGGTAGTCAAGAATTTTGACTGGAATCTCTTCATAAGAGAGGTTGTTCTGAACATCAATGCTATGAATAGGGACTATAACTGTTGGGTCACCTATACACTTCTTGAGAAAAGAGACATGGAATACTGGATTAACTAAGGCTAGATCTGAAAGCAATTTGAGCTTATAAGCTACCTTGCCGAAGCGACAGAGAATTTTGAAGGGACCGACATATCTGGGGTTGAGATTTCCCTTCTTACCGAACCTCTTCACTCCCTTCATGGGAGAGATCTTTAGATAGACATAGTCACCAACCTCAAACTCGAGGTCTTTTCTATGCAAATCTGCATAAGACTTCTGTCAGTTCTGAGCAGCCCGAAGTCTTACTCTGATCAACTAGACTTTCTCTAAGGCACCGAATACTAAGTTAGGCCCTATGAATGGGGCCTCACTAACTTTGAACCAACCAATTGGATATCTGCATTTCCGACCATAGAGAGCTTCGAATGAAGCCATCCAAATACTGGAATGATAGTTGTTATTGTATGCAAACTCAATCAAAGGCAAGTGGTCATCCCAACTACCCTTGAAATTAATTGTACACGCCCTTAGCATATAATCTAAGGTCTGAATGGTCCTTTTTGCTTGGCCATCTATCTGAGGATGAAATGCTATACTGAGATAAACTTGGGTACCAAGAGCCTTTTGGAACTCTTTCCAGAAATAAGAGATAAACTGGGTACCTCTGTGTGAGATAATGGACAACGAAACACCGTGTAATCTGACCAACTCTGATATAGAGTTTAGCATAATCCTCGACTGAAAAGAAGGTATGAACTGGAAGAAAATGGGCTGATTTGGTCATTCTATCTACAATGACCCAAACTGAATCATGTTGATGATGAGTACGAGGTAAACCCATCACAAAGTCCATGTTCACTTTTTCCTACTTCCAAGTAGGAATATGTAACTCCTGCATGGGCCCACTAGGCTTCTGATGCTCTATCTTAACTTGCTGACATGTAGAGCACTTAGCCATAAACTCTACAATATCTCTCTTTTTCCCATTCCACCAATAGACCTCCCACAAGTCGCAGTACACCTTTGTGGCCTCTGGATGAATAGAGTAGCATGCACCATGTGCTTCTTCAAGAATTTATTGCCTCAAGTCATATACACTTGGAACACACAGAAGACCCTAAAAACGCAAAACACTATCTCCCCCTTGGGAGAAAAACTCTACTTTCTAATCCTTAACTGACTCTTTCAACTTGACAAAATTGTGGTCTCGATCTTGCTTTGTTTTTACCTCGAAAACTAGAGATGATTCTGAACTACTCAAAACCCATATGTCACCCTCCTCTGTATGAACTAAGCGAACACCTAGTCTGGCAAGTTGATGGACTTCCTGAGCTAACTTTTTCTTACTATCCTCAATATAAGCAACACTACCCATAGACAGTCTACTGAGAGCGTCGGCCACTACGTTGGCCTTGCCTGAATGATAAAGGATACTCATGTCATAATCTTTCAAGAGCTCTAACCACCTTCTCTGAAGAAGATTGAGATTTGTATGAGAAAATACATACTAAAGACTCTTTTGATCTGTGAATACATCTACATAAACTCCGTATAACTAATGCCTCCAAATCTTTAAGGAAAATACTATGGCTGATAACTTAAGATCATGAGTAGGATGATTCTTCTCATGAGGTTTAAGCTGTCTGGAGGCATAGGCTATGACCTTACTATGCTGCCTGATGAAACAACCCAAACCTACCCTGGATGCATCACAATACACTACAAAACTATCTGGACTATCTGGAAAAGCTAAGACTGAAGTTGAGGTAAGTCGAGTCTTCAACTCCTAAAAACTCTTCTCAGAAGGATCTGACCACTAAAACTTGACCTTTTTTTGAGTTTAACTGGACATAGGGGATGCAATAGAAGAAACTCCCTTAACAAACCATCTGTAATAGCCAGCCAGACCCAAGAAACTCCTGATATCTGATGGAGAGATAGGGTGAGGCCAGTTTCTTACTGCTTTGGTATTTTAAGGATCTACTCTAATGCCATCACCAAAAATAATATGGATAAGGAATGCTACTGAACTTAGCCAAAACTCTCACTTGCTGAATTTGGCGAATAGCTGATGATCTCTAAGAGTCTAAAGTACAATTCTGAGATAGTCTGTATGATCACGGTCACTGCAATAATAGACCAGAATATCATCTATAAATACTATAATAAACATGTCCAAGTACTTCTTGAACACACGGTTCATCAAGCCTATGAAAGTAGCTGAGGCATTGGTAAGACCAAAGGAAATGACTAGGAATTCAAAGTGACCTTACAAAGTACAAAAGGTTGTCTTTGGAATGTCACATTCTCTGACTCTAAGTTGTTGATAGTTGAATCTGAGGTCTATCTTAGAGAAATAGTTGGCACCCTAGAGTTTATCAAAACAGTCATCAATTTTGGGAAAAGGATACTTGTTCTTGATCATAACTTTATTAAGCTAACGGTAATCAATATACATTTTAAGAGAACCGCTTTTCTTTTGCACGAATAAGACTAGTGTGCCCCTTAGGGACACACTGGGTCTGATGAATCCCATATCTAAGAGATCCTTCAACTGATCTTTCAGTTCTTTGAGTTCTATAGGTGCCATTCTGTATGACAAAATAGATATAGGCTGAGTATTTGGAAGAAGATAAATACCTAAGTCTATTTCCCTTTCGAGAGGAATCCCTGGAAGATCTTTGGGAAAGACATCTGAATATTAACTCACAACTGGGACTGATTCAAGACTGGGATTCTCGAAACTAGAATCCTTAATACGAATAAGATGATAGATACATTCCTTAGATATCATTTTCCGTTCCAGAAGATAGGAAATAAACTAACCTCTGAATGCTGAAGTACTACCCCTCCACTCTAGGATAGGTTCATTCAGAAACTAGAACTAGACTATTCTATTTATGCAGTCACCTATGGCATAGCAGGAATAAAGCTAATCCATGCTGAGAATGATATCAAAATTAGTCATCTCTAATTCGACTAAGTCTGCTGAAGTGACTTTCTAAAATATCATAATCGGGTAGTTCCTGTATACCCACTGGGAGATAATGGATTTACCCACTGGGGTAGAGACTAAAAAAAGCTCTACTAGAATTTTGGGACTGATTCCGAAATCGCCTGCTATATAGGGAGTAATAAAAGACAACGAAGCTCCTGTATCTAGTAAAGCGTAAACATGTACATGAAAAATATGTAATGTACCAGTAACCACATCAAGAGAATTTTCCTGATCTTGTCGAGACTGGAGAGCATAAAGTCTATTTAGGCGTTGCCCACTAGTAGCACTGGAGGTGGCACCCTGCTGGTTTATGGTTCTGCTGACCCTAAGGACCTAGCTGAGGACAGTCTCTGACTCTGTGGCCTGGCTTTCCACATCTAAAACAAATACCACTGCTAGCTCTGCAAATACCCTGGTGGTGTTTGCCACAAGTCTGGAAAAGAGAATAGGTACGGGCACGGCTAACACTTTCGTAAAACTAAGAGCCTAGAACTCTATCTTTGTTACCATCCCTAAACTTAGGAACTGGACCACTAGCCAAAGAAGGAGCTGGAACTGATGACTTAGGATGAATCAGAGAACAGTTTCCTCCTTCTGATTTGGGATGAGCAAAGTTATAACTACCTATCCTTGCTCTCTTATTCTGCTTCTGCCTTATTTTAATTTTTTTCTCTTTTATCTGCTGAGCATAATTTATGAGCCTGGCTAAAGTCATATCACTAATCAACATTGCAGACCTACACTCATTGACCATACTATCATTTACCCCAGAAACAAACTTACTCATCTTGGCTCTATTATCTGCAACTACATGAAGGGCATATCTAGATAATTAAGTAAACTTAAGACAATACTCTGTCACCATCAAATTGCCCTGCCTGAGGTTGGTGAATTCTAACATCTTAGCCTCTCTTAGCTCTAGGGGAAAGAACCTCTCTAAGAATGTGATGACAAACTTCTCCCACTCAATAGGCCCTGCATCATCTGGCCTTTTCGAGTTCTACTATTTAAACCAAGTATGAGCAACATCCTGTAACTAATATGTATCTAGCTCAGCACTCTCACTAGGTCTAACCCCCATAATATCTGTAACCTTGTGAACCTAATCTATGAATTCCTGAGGCTCTTTATCTGACTTAAACCCAAGAAAGGATAGAGGATTCATTTGGGTGAAGTCTTGAATCCTAGCTGCAGATAAATTGGCCACTGGGTTGGACGGAAAAACAGATGGTCGTTCATTCTGAGTAGCAACTAACTAAGTAAGAGTAGTGAATATAGCTCTAAACTCTGCATGAGAAACATGTTCGCCCAAAGGTTCTTCGGGATAAGGGTAGACTGATTCCTGTTTCTTCTTTTAGGAGGCATGTTTTATAAAAGAAAGGGAGAAATGGATTAGACTGAGATATCATATTGAGATTATGCTCCCTGGCATGACATAAATACTGAAAGAAAGGAAACTGTTCTTAAACATCTCATAGCCTCCTGCACATAAATATGGTGCACAACATACTCATACACAAGACTCTACTAGATGCAACTTTTAGACTTCCTAGGACTTTATTAAACCTAGGTCTGATACTAAGTTTGTAACACCTCAGATTTGGTACCCAAAATTCCACATGGTGCTCATGATCCTGAAGGACCATAACCTAACCCATGACTGATATCTATACCTATATACTGTATGATATACTGTATAAATGCATATACATGAACTAAAAGGCCATAAGGTTCAAAACTATAACATAATAATTGATAAAATATAACATCTGGGTAGGGTATGAAATACCCAAAACAACAAACATAAACTATCTAAACATACTGTAGTCTGAAAATCCTGTAAAACATAACTGTCTGAATAAGGAGTTGATGGGACATGTCCCCAACTAACTCCGACTACTAAAATAACTAAGTACTAAAGTAATGAAATAACTAATCATATCATCCTCAAAGGATGAGGACTCACTACTGACTGACTGCTGATATCTGGAATCTACCAATGCTCTAGTGCTCATAACTCTGAGCCTATGGTATAAACACCATAACGCTAATGCGTTAATATGATTGAATGTACTAGTATGCATGTGAGGTAGGTTGAATGCATGTGGCTCAAATGCATAAACTATACTAACTGACTGAAGACCATGAACGTGAGAATACATGCATGAATACATAGTAACTGTAACTGAGATCATGGTAACATGATTACTGAGTTTGAGTACTGATAACTGTGCAACTAAAATAATTGATACTGAGCGATTGTATATGACAGTTTAGTTTCTTATGGAACTAGCTGAGTTTCATACTATTCTAAGTTCATTGTATCTAACAGTCCTACATTTTATAGAACTATTTGAGATCTTTTACTAAGACTAAATGAATATATCTGGAAGTCCTAAATTATATAACTAAAACTGTGGGAAATAGTCATATAACTGATATACCCTTAGTACACCATGATTGCTAAGTTGGGATAAAATCTGTAACCCTAATTAGAAGGGTGTTAATACTGAGTCACTGGTAAGGACAATCTGTGAGTAACCCTTATATAACAGGTAACTCTAGCGAGAATGGTGGGGACACTCATTTAATAGGTTAAGTCACCTCATCTACCTATATATAGCAGGCTATGATGTCTCAACCTATGCTGGCTACATAGTTCTGGAAAGCAAGGATTGTTTCTAAGAATCACACCCTCATATAACAGGTGAGTTTCCATCCTTGGGTTCGCTCGGTGCTAATTTCTACTCCCATCTGAATAGACACTGAACATGATTAACTAAACTAACTAGACCGAGTTAACTAAGTTCCATTGATTGATGGAATATTACTGAGATCTGATTACTGAGATGTACTGAGTTTTCCTGAGTCATGAGTCTGAATGAATTCTACCGAACATGGATTGACTGAGAGTATCTTGAAAACATAACATTGGATCACGGTATACAGCTAAATTATCGGGTACAAGTACCCTCAGGACTCAATGGAAGGAAACTGAGAAAGCATGACTTTCTTGAATACATGACCAACATCAACAATCCATAATATAATAAGTGGAGATATTTCATGGATATTTGATTATTATAGCTTGGTACGTGAATAGGATAGCATGTATACATAGAATAATTTTATAAGGCTAACTCATGAGCAATCCAACAAACAATTTCAATACATAAGAATAACATGGAAGTCATTTTGGATCACAATTTAGCTATTGTGCATAATTTCTATCCTTCTAGCCATTTTATCAACCACCTTGCATGCATCCTCAGGGCATAGGCATAGTCATCAAATTGACACATTATAAATAACTCAATTCATGGATTTCACTCACTTGCTAATGTAGTTTCATGAAAAGCACATAAATATTCCAACATAAATAATCATATAACAAGATAAACATGGTTACAACCAACCCACAACATAAATATCGTGATTTAAAATTTGAAATAGGGTTCTTGAGCTTTATGGATGAAAGGGATCCATAAATCAACACTATGTATACATTATTTCTTGGTTTACCGAAGATTGACGTAGAGATTCTCTTGAAATTGAATCCCCAATTGAAACTCTAGTTTGTTCTTGAGAGAAAATTGAGAGAAACTAGTATATTTTGGGTTCCAAATAGCTGAATCTCACGTTAAAGCGATTAAATAGGGGTGAAAAATTGACCCTTTTAACCCTAGATGCATCTTTTAAATTGGTGAAAAAATCCCAAACTGGACCCTTGGCGCGACGCGGCGCAATCGCGTCGTGTCACTGGGATTTGACAATTGGGAAATAGGGGAATGGCGTGACGCAGAGCCATCGTGTTGCCACTTTGTTTGTGACTTGGAATTTTGGCGCGATGCACCAATATTGTGGAACCCTACTAGAATTTGACAAATGCCATTTTCTCTTGTGGCGTGGCGCGCTACTGGATAACATGGCGCTGTTTTCCGATGAGAACTTCAAATAGTCATAACTTCTTACTGGTTATCGAATTTGGACGAATCTTATACCGATGGAAAGCTTATTGAATTTCTCACATAACTAAAAGTGAAAATCTTAAAAATTCCCCATGGAATAAACATCATTCATTTTTTAAGCTAATACTTGATATTTTTGGGATGAAATTAGTTAGGAAACTTTGGGGTATTACAATGTAGGTCTCCTATTGGGTTGTTTGAGGCAGGTGATAATAGGTTGTATAGTCCTGAATTGATTCACCAAGATATAGAGAAGGTGAAGGTGAGTTGGGATAGACTTAAGACTACCTAAAGTCGCAAAAAGTCCTATACAGATGTGAGCCGAAGGGACTTGGAGTTTGATGCAAATGATTTGGTGTTCTTAAAGGTATATCCCATGAAGGGAGTGATTTAGTTTGGAAAGAAGGGGAAGCTTAATCTTGGTTATGTGGGTCCATATCCTATTTTAAGGAGAGAAGGCAATGTGTCTTATGAGTTTGAATTACCTTCGGGTATGGGTTCCATCCATCCATGTTTCAATGTTAAAGAAGTATGTGGGTGATCCTTCCTTTGTTGTTCCTTTGGAAAGTGTGGATGTCTGAAAGTACTTGTCCTATGAGGAGGTTCCGATTGGGATTTTGAATTGACAAGTCTATCGATTGCAAGCGAAGGACGTGGCTTCGATAAAGGTTTTATGGAAGAACTAAAAATGTGAAGAAGCTACTTGGAAAATCAAAGAGGACGTGAAGTCCAAATACCTATTCCTGGTTCCCTCTTTGGATAATCGTGCTTGAGGTATGTGTATTCTTTAACATCTTTGTTTTTTGACTTTGTTAAAGAAAATTGTGATTTCTTGGATATCTTTGTTTTTTGTCTTTGTTAAAGGTAAGTGTGATTATGTTTGGAGTAAAATCTTTATAATGAAAGCCTTATCTCATCATTTGGGATGAGTGATTCTAAGGGGGGGAGAATATAACACCTCAGATTTTTGGTCCTCAAAAGATTTTTGAAATTTTATCCTTACTTCCCAGACTATGACTCTCCATATGAGTCATAGGGAGTCTTGACAGGTCTTAAGGACCCAAATCATAGCCTGGATAGTATGTTATCTTGGAGTTTCGGCTATGAATATGACTAGTGGTTACGAGTCATAAAGATTCAAAATGATTCATATTGTGTCTTCCTAAGACTAACCAGTGTGATGCCCAATTGTTTATGCTTTGACAAAGACTAGATAGTGCGAGTCGTAATGACCGAGTATGAGTCGTATAGTACAAATCGTAGCTATGTCAGTGTTGGTATTCATGGACACTTCATTATACAAGTGGAACCGTACGAGTCATAAAATGATCCCATGAGTCGTTAGGTCATCCGTAGTGACTGGGTGGTCAATTTTAGTCTTTTGATTAAGGACATTCTGGTCAATTCCCCTTTTCCCTTACTTAAACCCCTCATCCATAAATCACTAAACGGGGCTATTTCTCATGCATAACACAATAAAAAACACTCTCAAGCTCTCTAAACTCTCTAAGGTCAAGATAGTTAGGGTTTTCAAGAAGTTGTCATCTAAGGTCTCAAGATTTAATTTCTCCCCATAAATCTCGGTATTTCAGGCATGTTACTCTTCCCTAATTCTTAATTTACGAAAAGCATGTGTTTTACATGGTTTAAATTGTATGGATTTTAATGTGGGTTTTGTTATATAGTTTAAATTGTATGGATTTGGATGTGGGTTTTGTTATGGTTGAGGGTTTTGACATGGTTGATTCTTAAATTATTTTCCCATGATTTACTATGCATGGTCTATGTTTTAATAATGATTTTGAAATTATGGGATGCATGGGTATGGTGAATAAACTACGGGGTCATGGTTTCCCCCAAGTTAATGTTTTAAAATTGGAATTAGTATTGAATAATTGTGTTCCCACAACGTACTTGTGTAAATAGCTTTAAATTGTGAAATTATCACTTGGTTTGACTTACATATGTCATTGCATTGCATAAATAATTAATAATGAATATGAATTTTGAAAGTCTTGTTGGCTATGATTTTATTTAATGAACAAAAAGGGGTTGAGGTATTCCCCCAATTTGATTTGATAAACTAAGGGGGGTCAAGGCATTCCTCCAATTTGATTTAATGAACAAAGGGGGTCGAGGCATTCCCCCGAGATAATGGAATTGTAATGGCATAATTATGAGCTTGCAAGCATATGATATGATGATATCAGTAGTGGGCCTTAATGTATAATTTCGTGGTTAATGAATGGGTTATGTGAAACTTTCTTTAATTGGGCTTGATAGGGGTTATGTAGCTAAGTCGTAAAGGAGTGGGTCTCAAATGACTTATACTAGAAACTCATGTTTGTCGATCTGAGGTTTGGTCCTGATGACCTGTGTGCATCATTTACACTATTGATATATTTGTATATTGGATTGACATAGGGTCGGGAAATTCCTCGGTCATCTTTTATAACTCTGGTTCATGCAGATAAAGTACACTAGGGCCCTTTCAGATGGGGAGCTGAACCCATATAGCCCATGGGTGCCTGCTTATAACAGTTGAGTTACATAGTCCATAATAATGTTTTACTTCATGCTAAACCTTGTTCCCTATCCCAACATATTATTTATGTATGTATATGATAATGTCACACGGATTTGAATTGGATTTAACTTGGCATTAATTTATCCCTTATCCCTGAGTTACATGCTAGTGATGACCCCACTAACAATCTTCGGACGTTATATCCCTATGCGATGCAAGCACTGAAGATACTTATACTTTTTCTGTACAGAGTTAGGTGGATCGACTCGGTTCATCGGTCGTTGTGGTGACGTGGTAATCTTCCATTATTTGATAGACTTGGTCATTTCATCAGTTTTGCTTCATAGACTAGAATTGAAGAATTTTCATTATCACTAATATTATCCTTATCATTGTCATTGTCAGGGTCAGGGGCATGTGCCAACTTAGATTGATTTTTGATTTTGTTTAGAGGCTTGTGGATAATTCTGTGGATTCGGTATTGATGTTGACATTCTTAGTTGTCCTTGGTTTTATTATTGTTCTATCTTGTTATATGTTCAAATTTCGTCCGCATCTAGATGTGTTATGTTCTATTTGGCTAGTCAACGGGGGTGGTCTCCGGTCCTCGATGGACTTGAGATACCCATCACGACCAGGACCTAGTTTGGATCGTGACACCGCTTAAGCGGTTGCACCAGCAACCTAAAGTATTAGATTTTCTAAGTCCAAAATAGACTCCGATTGGGTCCTCGAGATTCGTTTGGAAGCCCGTGCGTGCAAACAAACTATGCTACCATTCCAAATTCGACGACATTCCAGACTCAATGGAACCATCAAAACTTTCATCTAAGACCATTTCCACTAAATGTAGGGTGTAAACCCATAGTTTTATTTTTCATATAATTCACTCAATTGCACAAAACAAGTTTGGAAGTCTTGGGACCTGAACCAAGGGTCCCCCTAACCTAAAATCATCGTTCCAAAGCTAATGAAGCTGTCTAAATTCACATCTGATATCGTTCACTAGGAGTTTTAGTCTGAGATCAATTTCGTAATAGTAAAAGCTCTAAAATAGAGAAATAAGCCTAAGACCCAAATAAACTATTCGATAATTGAACAAAGAGTTTCGACAAGTCTCAAATGACTTGTAGTCGCTGTGGGGAGGCTGAAAACACCAAAAATGCGCATAGATTGAGGAAATGGCCAAGAGGGTTATTTTAATATCGACTACTAAAAGGACTTTCATCCGTAAAAGTGAATGGATAGGAAGAGCATGAAAGATCGAAGGGATGAGGAACTGGGTTCATATGCTCCAAGCAAGACCCCCCTCAACTAACCTCTAAGAAGAAACACCACTTCTAAAGGATTTTTCCATAGGCATCCTTTTCTAACTTATTTCCTTACTTCACTTCCAAAATAAGCCAAAACTCAACCTCAATATTTAACTGGCCTCCAACTAAAATTACTAAGGTTGACCCACGTAAATCCAAACCACAACTGACTGATACCACATCGATACCAGACAACCAAGCATAAGCTTATTGAAGCCAAAGGCAATCCAAGGCATGAATCATACAACCAACTCTAACCTCTAAATATAACCTTCTTTTGCCTTTCCAAACATACCATTCAGTCTAAACCAAGTAGAAGTTCATTTGAGTCCTGTTCATGCAACCCCATCACACTAAACTCGAAGAATTGAACTTATCCTCCAAAATTCATAATAACAAGCCGAAGATAAACCAATAAGGTTCTATCTGGGTATATAAATAATGATGACCGATGTATGTAACCTATTATTAATGCTGTAAGTGAATTGGATAACCCATGAAACTGACAGTCAGAAGTTTGAAGCACAAATACTCACCACTAAACAATTTTCTCAAGGATATCCCACAAGATGAGGATGAAAACATGCTAAGCCCAGCCTGAGCACACTACATTTGCTGCGTAGAAAATCTAAAATTTTGATGAAAACTAAAAATCAAGGTCAAAAGTAAAATAAACCATCACCAAGTGTCAGTAGGCTATCAACCGAGCATCTGCCAACCATAATCTATCTGAATTAAAAAAAATTAAATAAGTAGCTGAGGAGTAGATCTAGATAGCATATAGGTGAAACCCAACTGAGACAAATCTGAATGTGAAGGTTATACTCAAGGTCCACAACTCCTAGATTAAATCTCAACACCAGGGCTGGATCGCTTGATCTCAATTATACAAATCAATCATGCAGACAAGTAAGCATCCATACCCCATATCTATCATAACCCTCAAGCCGTTATTCTAAGGCATTAAATCACAAATTAAAGCCGACTATCTGAACTAAGGTCAAATACCCAATTCAAACTTACTATCATAAATTAGATGTACTCCTCAATGGTCCCTGCAAGAACTAAATCTGAGATATAGCCGAAGAACATAACCACGACTGGGAAAACCATGTTGAAGACACAAGTAGTCAACTCCATATCTCCTGAAGGGTATATTGCACCACAACATACCTAAAAACTCAACCAAGGTTACAAATATACTAGAGCTAACAAAAACACTAGAAACGCAAAGAAATACAACCTTAGCAA
The DNA here is from genome assembly GCF_002878395.1 of Capsicum annuum. Classification (NCBI taxonomy): domain Eukaryota; kingdom Viridiplantae; phylum Streptophyta; class Magnoliopsida; order Solanales; family Solanaceae; genus Capsicum; species Capsicum annuum. The sequence continues at coordinate 216,228,809 of NC_061113.1, forward strand.
AAAAAATGAACCAAGCAGATTAAGCTAATGAAGTCCAAGTGGTCATAAGATAAGATCACCTATCTCCATCCCCTTTAACTTTACTAGAACTAGAACCACATATATCACAGCAAGAATGAAGTACCCAACTCCGTACCAATACCAAGATCAAACTATCACCAAGTGATGAACCCAACAACCTTAAATACAAGCCCAAGACCATTTTTCATAAATATCAAAAACAATATCAGATTATAAACTAGCCAAATCAAAACAACAAATCCCAAACTAGTTATCCCCAAATATTGGCTATAGAAAAGGATAGCCAATGATAAAATCTCAGCAAACCAGAAGGCAAGTTCTAGAATCTCAACTTAAAAATGGGTGACAATATAACCAAATTGCCAACTCTAGAACCAGAATAGGATGACAGAATACCAACATACCTTCATTGCCAAAACCCGCTCAAAAATTGATCTAGCCTCACCAAAAAAATAGGAAGTTGACCAACCTCATCTCACTACAAGAGATAAAACCATCCAACAGAGCTAGCTGCTTAGGTCGACAAATAAGAAATGCAATAAATGAAATTCTAACTAGATAAAGCTAGTCTATCCACCAATCAAGTAAGACTCAATCAAATTCAAATTATGAAAATAATAACAACAACAGTAGAAATACCAATATAAGGAGTAGGTGTTACCAAAAATGAAAATCAATAATAAGTACCACTCTCGAGACATAAGAAGGTCAATAGGCCAAGGTAAGTGGGACTCAAACCTAAATGCTACAACCCTAGATAAATACCAATATTGATCCACTCTATCTAATACTAAAAGAAATCATCTACGAAGGTAGTCAGAAATGGGTCCCGGAGCATCACACAGTGCTTAAGGCTACGAGTAGCCCAAGATAACCCTTTGAGCCATTTTTATTCAGTTCAACACAAATCAACAGGGTTTCCATAAATAACCCTCAAATATTAATAGAGTAATCATCATCCAAGAATAAAAGAATTTCAGAAAGATAACAAAATATGACTCAACATCTATACTAGTCTGACAAGCCTTTAAGAAAATCAATAAAACCAGTGAGCCATTGCGACATGCCCTAACTGACTCATACTCAGTTATCAAATGTAAATAATTCCGTGAAACCAACATCACACATCATATCCTCAGAACATGAGGACTCACCACGACAGAGGATGTAGAACAGCATGCTCGAAGAATCACTGTCGAACCTGGAACTGAGCACCTAAACCTACATTCCAAAAAAATACAGCCCACATCCAAAGATGTGGGTCAGTACCATGGAAAGGAATAGAGTATATGAGGGTGTATGCAGTTGTATAAACATCATCATCATAAATATTTGTAAGAAATATGCAGGATGTACAAAAGACTCACATAGCCCAAAGAAAATCATCATAATCATGAGAGGATGAAATAAGTACAATAACACATGTGAATCATCATATAATTTGCCAATCACTTTCAGTTCATCAAGAAAATCAATTCTCATAATGTAAATATCATTTAAATCTTTCGAAAGAATAACTTTCACAATTTCACTTTCAAATCACTTCACCATTCACCATAGACACAAGGAAGCACACACACACTTGGAGATCCTATGACCGACATAAACCATGTGAGCCACATGGAGTCCAACTTCTAAACCACGTTGGGGAGAGCCGTCCTATCCTTGTCATCGGAATAGGACTATCGATATCAAATCCACACAAACTAGTGATCACTATATAAATCAGCCTCAGGCTCACTCCTTTGGGGGCACTTAGTTCTAGGGAAGTAAGGTTGCTTTATACCTCCCACTCAGAGCTAAAGATTTCTCCCGGACTTAGCTCAGATTATTTCAAAGACAATCCACAACAAAACAATTTCAGTATTATATAAATATACATCGGGAGCCATCATGCTTTCCATCTATCAAAATCAACCACGTTGTGGATTTCTTTCACACTCGAGTTCAAAACAACTCCATTAAGACCAAAAGGTTAAATCATTCAAAATATCTCAAATATTCAACATCAATGTTCATATAACACACATTTTCTAAAAAAAACATAATTCCTAATGGTGATTCACGACCCAAATATTAAAATCATGATAAATATCATTCAAAATTCATGCTTTATATCTCCACACATGTAAATTCATTTTTCAAAATCATAAACATCAAGATTTCATAATAATCATCATAAGATATGGGTTCATGCTTCAAATTCGTAAAAAATCAAATAAAAATCATGCCTTTATAAAGAAAATTACTTTTGGGCACAAGAACAAAAGAGAGTTCTTATTGAAAAACCCCACATACCTTGAATGATGAACTTCAGATCGATACTCATTTTTGAGATGTTAATCGTGCCTTTGAATGATGGTTCTTGGAGTTCTTGAACTAGGAACTTGGAATCTTGAGTAAATTTACAGAATTAATGGTGAACTTTGGAGGTTCTTGGAGTTGGATGTAGGAGCTTAGGGTTTTCTTTTTTAGGGAATTTGATGAAATATAACATATAATGCTTTTAATAGGCTTTAATATAGGGTTTGGATGGATTTTGGGTGAGGAGGAATGACCAAAACGCCCCTAAAAATCAAATAATTCTCGAATCTGTCCTTTGGTGGACTGTTTTGATAGTCTGAAGTAGATCAACCATAACGTTTTACTCTGATATCCAAATTGGATGAAACTAATTTCATTAGAAAGAGGACTCTCACATCCTTACGTTAATATATAGTATCTCACCCAGATCATTATGTACAAGGAGTTATGATCGTTTGAAGTTGACCCAAAAATTTATTTTTGATAGGCTGAAGTAGATCGACCATAACTTTTTTCTCCGATAAACAAATTGGATGAAACCAATTTCATTGGAAAGAGAACTCCCAGAGCTTTCCGTTGATATATAGTAGATCACCCAGATAATTAGTACAAGGAGTTATGATCGTTTAAAGTTAGAACAAAAATACACCAGGCCTCAGTACATTTTCCTACACGTTTTATTGTTCACTACTATTCACAGTTCGATCGAAATGTTCATAACAAGTCGCTCGGGTGTCCGTTTTAGATGATCCACATATCGTTGGAAAGCTTATTCAATACCCTATGCAATGGTGGGTCATAATCTAAGACATTCTGCATGAAAAATTTATAATTCATTTTAGAAGATAGAACCCAACATGTTTACGCACAAAATTTCAACAAAAAATTTCCCAGGGTATTACATCATCCCCCCTTGGAAACATTCATCCTCAATGACACTAGACATGCTAAGATTAGATAGGGAATAGAGCATACAGCCGAAACCATTAGTTAGACTCATCACCACATTGTTTCTCGCTCCGAATGCAACATAGAATGCATAAATTCAAGAAACTACAGTTGAACACATAATAAATGACAGCTGAACTGCTGCGACTTTTATCAAAAGCGCATGATTTAGGAAAGAACGGTATCTTTGGCTTGATTGCAGTTCGCAGAAAATAGGTGCGGGTACTTGGATCGCATATCCGCCTCAGCTTCCCAAGTTGCACCCTCAGCAAATTGGTTTTGCCACAACACCTTGACCAAGGGAACTTCTTTGTTCCTTAGTCTTCGGACACAGAAATCAAGAATTTCAACAAGAATCTCATCAAAAGAAAGATTTTCTAAAATGCAGCACTCACAGAGAAATCCACTACCACAGCATCGCTAATATGCTTTCTAAGCATGGAGACATGGAATATTGGATGAACAGAGGACAACTCGGAAGGCAACTCAACCTTATAAGCTACCTTACCAACACGGCTAAGAATTTTGTAAGGACCAACATAACGGGGACTAAGCTTCCCCTTCTTTCCGAATCTCTTCACCCCCTCATGGGTGAAATTTTCAGATACACTAGGTCACCAACTTCAAACTCAAGGTCTCTCCTTCTAACATCCGCATATGACTTTTGATGACTCTGCGCAGTTTTCAACCTTTCCCTAATCAACTTAACTTTTTCCATAGCCTCGAATACCGAATCAGGACCACTCATAGCCGCTTCACCCACCTCGAACTAACCTATGGGTGATCTACACTTCTTCTCATATAAGGCTTCAAACGGATCCATGCCAATACTAGAATGGAAACTATTATTGTAAGCAAACTCTATCAACGGTAAGTGATCATCCCAACTTTCCTTAAAGTCAAATGTACAAGCTCTCAACATATTCTTTAACGTCTGGATGGTCCGCTCAACCTGACCATCGGTCTGCGGACAAAAGCACTTGGGTACCAAGACCCTTCTGAAAAGATTTCCAAATTTGCAAAGTGAACTGAGTACCCCTATCCGAAATTATAGACAAGGGAACTCCATGCAATCTGACTAGCTCTCATATATACAATCTAGTGTAATCCTCAGTAGTATATGAAGTATGAACAGGTAAGAAAAGAGTAGACTTAGTCAACCTATCGACCACAACCCAAATGGAATCATGATAGCGTCAGGAAGGAGGTAAACCAATCACAAAGTCCATATTTATCTCTTCCCACTTCCAGGTGGGAACACTAAACTCTTGCATCATACCACGAGGTCTTTGGTGTTCAACCTTAACCTGTTGGCATGTTGCACACTTAGCTACAAACGCTGCTATATCTTTCTTCATGACACTCTACCAATAGATTTCCCACAAGTCTTGGTACATCTTGGTGGCACCAGAATGAATAGAATATCGCACCCCATGCACTTCAGCCATAATCCTCTGTCTCAGATCATCAACATTCGGGACACACAATCTACCCTGCAATCTCAACACACCATCTCCCCCTTGGGAGAAAACCTCTACTTTTTGGTCCTTGACTGACTCCTTCAGTTTGGCCAAACTAGCATCTAAGTATTTCTTTTCCTTCACTTCTGAAACCAAAGAGGATTCGAAATTACTCTGAACCCCTATACTACCTTCAGCAGAGTCAAACAACTTAAACCCTAATCTAGCCAAATAATGTACATCACGAGCCAACTCTTTCTTACCTTCTACCACTTGCGAAACACTACCCATGGACACTCTACTTAGGGCATCCGCCATAATATTGGCCTTGCTCGGATGGTACAGCATACTCATATCATAGTCCTTTAACCATTCTAACCATCGTCTCTGCCTAAGATTCAATTATCTTTGGGTAAACATATACTGCAGATTCTTATAATCAGTGAAAACATCAACATGGACACCATACAAATAGTGTCTCCATATTTTCAAAGAAAACACAACAGCAGCCAACTCAAATTCATAGGTGGGGTAATTTTTCTCATGGGGTTTCAACTGTCTAGAAGTATAAGCTATTACCTTACCCTTCTGCATCAATATGCAACCCAACCCAACTCTTGAAGCATCACAGTACACCACAAAACCATCAACACCATCAGGCAAAGTCAAAATAGGGGCTGAAGTGAGTTGAGTCTTCAACTCCTGAAAACTCTTCTCACAAGATTCGGACTACAAGAACTTCACTTTCTTTTGGGTCAACCAAGTCATAGGAGATGCTATAGAGGAGAAACCCTCAACAAAACGGTGGTAATAACCAGCTAAACCCAAGAAACTTCAAATATCAGTCGGAGAAATAGGTCTAGGCCAATTTCTAACAGCTTTGGTCTTTTGGGGATCAACTCTAATACCCTCAGAAGAAATGATATGACCCAGAAAAGCAACTAACCTTAGCCAAAACTCACACTTACTGAACATGGCAAACAACTTGTGATCTCTAAGGGTTTGCAAGAGAGTTCGAAGATAATTAGAATGCTCATTCTCACTACGAAAGTACACCAGTATATCATCGATGAACACTATAACAAACATATCCAGATATGGTTTGAACACTCAATTCATGAGGTCCATGAAAGCTACTGGGGCATTAGTTAACCCAAAAGACATAACAAGAAACTCAAAATGGCCATAACAAGTTCGTAAGGCGGTTTTTGAGATGTCACATTCCCTAACTTTGAGTTGATGATAGCCAAAAAGAAGGTCTATCTTTGAGAAATAACTTGCATCTTGCAATTGGTCAAACAAATCATCTATTCTTGGAAGGGTGTACTTATTTTTTACAGTGACTTTATTCAGTTGGCGGTAATCAATGCACATACGCAAAGAGACATCATTCTTTCTCACAAACAACACAGGAGAACCCCAAGGAGAAATACTAGGCCTTATGAAACCCTTATCTAGTAGATCTTTGAGTTGCTCTTTCAACTTCTTAAATTCTGCAGGGGCCATACAGTATGAAGAAATAGAAATGGGTTGAGTATCGAAAAGAAGATCAATCCCAAACTCTATCTCTCTATCAGGAGGTATCCTTGGGAGATCATCCAGAAAGACATCAGAAAACTCATTGACGATGTTAACAAACTGGAGAGTTAGAGTCTCAGACTTAGTGTCTTTGACTCTAACCAAATGGTAAATACACCCCTTGGAAATAAGCTTTCTAGCTTTGAGGTAAGAGATAAAAAGACTCTTGGGTGACACAAAATTCCCACACCACTAAAACACGGATGCACCCGAAAACTGAAACTGGACCACTCGGGTCCGACAATCAATAGAGGCATATTTCTGAAAGAGGAGAGCATGAATTAATAGCAGAGAGAGACACTTTAAGCACGATAGACTTCTGAAAGAAAGAATCATACTTTTTCCTAAAATATCTTGTAGCCTCTTGCTCATAGATGTGGCGCGCTACACACCGATGATCAAGACTCTACTTAACGCGGCTTGTCAGACTCCCTAGGACACCTTAAAACCTTAGGCTTTGATACCAAGTTTGTAACGCCCAAGAAAATGGGTCTCGGAGCGTCACACGGTGCTTGAGACTATGAGTAGCCCCAAGTTAACCCTTTGAGCCATTTTCATTAAGTTCAACACAAATCAATGGGGTTTTCATAAATAACCCTCAAATATCAACAGAGTAATCATCATCCAAGAATAAAAGAATTTCAAAAAGATAACAAAATACGACTTATTAGTTAACTCCCAACATCTATACTAGTTTGACAAGCCTCTAAGAAAATCAATAAAACCAGCGAGCCATTGAGACATGCCCCAATTGACTCATACTCAGTTATCAAATGTAAATAATTCTGCGAAACCAACATCACACATCACGTCCTCGGAACATGAGGACTCACCACAACAGAGGATGTAGAATAGCCTGCCCAAAGAATTATTGTTGAACCTGGAATTGAGCACCTGAACCTATATTCCAGGAAAATGCAGCCCACATCCGAAGATGTGGGTCAGTACCACGGAAAGGAATAGAGTATATAAGGGTGTATGCAGTTGTATAAACATCATCATCATAAATATTTATAAGAAATATGCAGGATGTATGAAAGACTCACATAGCCCAAAGAAAATCATCATAATCATGAGGATGAAATAAATACAATAACACATGTGAGTTATCATATAATTTGTCAATCACTTTCAGTTCATCAAGAATATCAATTCTCACAATGTAAATATCATTTAAATCATTCGAAAGAATAACTTTCATAATTCCACTTTTAAATCACTTCACCATTCACCATAGACACAAGGAAGCACACACACACTTGGAGATCCTATGACCGACATAAACCATGTGAGCCACATGGAGTCCAACATCCAACCCACGTTGGGGAGAGGCGTCCTATCCTTGCCATCAAAGTAGGACTATCGATATCAAATCCACACAAAATAGTGATCACTATATAAATCAACCTCAGGCTCACTCCTACAGGGGCACGTAGTTCTAGGGAAGTAAGGTCGCTTTATACCTCCCACTCGGTGCTAAAGATTTCTCCTGGACTTAGCTCAGATCATTTCAAAGACAATCCACAACAAAACAATTTTAGTAATATATAAATATACATCGAAAGCCATCATGCTTCCCATCTATCAAAATCAACCACGTTGTGGGTTGCTTTTACACTCGAGTTCAAAACAACTACATTAAGACCAAAAGGTCAAATCATTCACAATAACTCAAACATTCAACATCAACATGCTTATAACACATAGTTTCTTAAAAAAACACAATTTTCAATGGGGATTCACGACCCAAATATCAAAATCATGATAAATATCGTTCAAGATTCATGCTTTATATCTCCACACATGTAAATTCATCTTTCAAAATCATAACATCAAGATTTCATAATAATCATCATATGATATGGGTTCATGCTTCAAATTCGTAAAAAATCAAATAAAAATCATGCCTTTGTAAAGAAAATTACTTTTAGGCGCAAGAACGAAAGAGAGTTCTTGTTGTAAAACCCCACATACCTTGAATGATGAACTTCAGATCGATACTCGTTTATGAGATGTTAATCTTGCCTTTGAATGATGGTTCTTGGAGTTCTTGAACTTGGAACTTGGAATCCTTAATAAATTTGCAGAATTAATGGTGAACTTTGAAGGTTCTTGAAGTTGGATGTAGGAGCTTAGGATTTTCTTTTTGAGAGAATTTGATGAAATATAACATATAATACTTCTAATCGGATTTAATATAGGGTTTGAATGGATTTTGGGTGAGGGGGAATGACCAAAACGCCCCTAAAAATCAAATAATTCTCGAATCTGTCCTTTGGTGGACTATTTTGATAGTCTAAAGTAGATCAGCCATAACGTTTTACTCCGATATCTAAATTGGATGAAACCAATTTCATTAGAAAGAGAACTCTGATATCTTTCCGTTGATATATATTATCTCACCCAGATCATTGTGTACGAGAAGTTATGATCATTTGAAGTTGACCTAAAAATTTGCTTTTGATAGGCTGAAGTAGATCGCCCTTAACTTTTTGCTCCAATAGATAAATTGGATGAAACTAATTTCATTGGAAAGAGGACTCACAGAGATTTCTGTTGATATATAGTAGATCACCCAGATCATTATGTACAAGGAGTTATGATTGTTTAAATTTGGAGAAAAAATACGCCAGGCCTCAGTAATTTTTCCTGCACGTTTTATTGTTCAATACTATTCACGGTTCGATCAAAATGTTCATAACTCGTCTCTCAGGTGTCCGTTTTGGATAATCCACATATCGTTGGAAAGATTATTTGATACTCTACGCAATGGTGGGTCATAATCTAAGATATTCCAAATGGAAAATTTATAATTCATTTTAGAAGATAGAACCCAACACGTTTATGCACAAAATTTCAACGAAAAATTTCTTGGGGTATTACAAATACACTCAAATAAAAATGTAAAGGCAAAAAATAAAAGGCATGCCTATTTTGGTGGAAATCTAAAGTCACATATTTGACGTGGCCGGATAGTATTGTTAGCCTCTGAAATCTATATTTTAATAATGACAAACTAACAAGTGGATCTTTGTAGGATATTGAAGACTACTAATAAAGAAAGCCAGCTCTAGGAATAGAAGAACGTCCAATCATAAGAAGATCATGGCACTCAAATATAAATGGAAAGCAAATTAATCAAACATCTTGGAGATAAAAGAAGAATCACCATACCATAATTATGGCAGACTAGATCAATCAGAAAATCAATCAAGATCTAAACAAAAGAAAGAAAGGCCATAACTGTTACATGGACACCAATCTATAAAAGACTACAACAAAAGATAGATCATGGACATATATGATATAGACGTGATCCAAAGACATATATGGACATATCTGATATGGATATATCTAACTGCTACATTCCTTAATCATGGAATCAATTTAAATCTTTGATTGAGAAGAAATCTCTTGGGTTTCCTTGTGAAGAGTAGAAGCCAAAGACTATAAATGATGAAGACTGAAGAAAGACACAATTTATGCAACTTCAAGGATAAAATTCAAAGTGTCTTATTGTTAGTCTTATAAGGCTCTGTAACTTTTAGTTTACAATTGTTCTATAAAGAAAAGGAATGAGTCAACTTTGTAACATCAAATGATGCTATTTTACAAGAGCTGAAGAGCAAAATAAGTCTTTAGAACTTTTTTCCTATTATTGTACTCATACCCAACATTCAATGATCTAAGGAAACTTTGAAACCCAAGGATACTTGAAGTAGGAACCACATGGTGTTTCAAACCAGGATAAATCTCTGTGTTATTACTTTAGGTTCTATTATTTATGTGCTTAATTGTTTCAAATCTAATCTGTTTTTGAAGTGCATTGATCTATAGGCGAGTCGACTGTGAAGAGTCAGTAGTCAACTCACAAAAGAAAAATTCAATTCACCCTCCTCTTGAATTTAAATTGGTATCAGAGCAAGGTCTCACCAACTACATTTTTAACCACAAGTGAGCAAAGATCAAATGGAAAATTATCACATTCCTAATGCTCTTCTCCAGGATGGTGACTGCTTCACAAGACCACCATAATTTAATGGGCAATATTAATCTTACTAGAAAAATAAGTTTAGAATTTTTGTCAAATCAAATGACTTCCAAGCCTGGGTTGTCATCAAGAAGGGTCCAAAGTCGATTCCGGGACTTAAAGAGAAGTCAAAGGACAAAGACAAGGAATCTAGCAGTATTGACTTAGAAGACCTTGAAAGCTTCGAGGTCACTAAAGAACAACAAAAGGTAATTCAAACTAATGCATGTGCTATAAGCTTACTTTTGTGTTCAGTTAGCGAGGAAGAATACAATAAGATATCGACTTGTGAAACCAAAAAAGAATTATGGGATGAATTAGAGTTAACCTGTAAAGGAACCACCAAGGTCAAGAAGTCAAAGATTGCTACTCTGGTCAATGAATATGAGCTATTCAAAATAGAAGAAATTGCGAACATTGAAACAATCTTTGCCAGATTCAGTAAAATCGTCTGCGAATTGAAACCACTAGGGATAATTTATCCACATAGCCTGCAAGTCCAAAAGCTAGTACGAAGTCTCCCAAAGACTTAGGAAACCAAGGCTGCCATCCTGGAAGACGAAGATCTTTACAACATGACATATGATGAACTACGAGATAACCTTATTGCATATGAGAAAAATTATATCAACAGGTTTCACAAGAATGAAAAGAAGAAACCGATAGCCTTCAACACTGCTCCAACCAGAGAAGAGGACATTCTAGAAAATATTAATAGCAAAGGAATGACCCTCATCAATCGTGGGTTAATGAAGATCATGAGACAGAGACAGCAAATATCCCAAGGAGTCAAAAATAATGACTCCACCAGAAATGATGATCTCTATTACTACTTTGGAAGGCTTGGTTATCTCAAATAAAACTGTCCAGAACTGTGGAAACAATCATCTACAAGGAATCAAAACTTTAGAGCCTGGAGTGATAAAGATGAAATAGAAGAAGAAGTAGAAGCCTCAAATATGTGCTTCATGTCAATAGGTGAATCTAGAGAGTTAAGAATACACGATTAAAATAATTGTAATACTTTTGAATCTAACTAGACATGATTATTGATGATCTCCAAAAATTTATAGATGAATATAACTAACTAGATCAAGAGAAGAAAAGTTGAGAAGCTCGATTTGAACAAAAACTCAAAGAGAAAGAACGAAATTGACAAATAGAATTGAAGCATGTCAAATTGAAATTGACCTACTTCATAAAGATCTTAATGATGTAAAAATAAAATTGAACAATTTAAGGCATGCCCACGCCATAGTTATGTAAGATCAAACTCTTTCAAAAAGTATTTAAGTTCCTCATTAGGGTCATTTAAATCAGCTAAGACCTCTTTCTTCTCTCAAGAACCTATCTCTTTTATATATGGACAGAAAGGGTACAAATCCTACAGTTGTAGGCATAAGCCTAAAAGTGTGTGGGTGTGGAATCCCAAAGGAATTACAACTAACCCGCAAGGACTCAAGACCGCTTGGGTACCTTAATCTTCTTATTTTGCAGGACTATGTCTTCAAAATCTATAAAAATGAGGGATTGATAGCGATGTTCCAGAAGTAAAGCTAGAAATAAAAAGATCTCTTCTATTTTAAAGAATATAAATGGAAAAATAGTCAGATTCGGTGACAACGCCGGAGGCAAGGTCACCAGAGTGTACTATACCTCCCTTAAAGTCAACTATTGCATCTGAAATGATGAAATAGAGATAAAGATAGATTCCCTCCAGAAGGGTACTAACCTCAATAAAATTTTATTTCCCTATAACAAGGTTAGAATCAAATATGAATTATCCTTATCAGTTGATGCCTTAAAATATTTTAAGATGCTTTATGTATTTCTTTTCATGAAAAAAAATTGTGAAACAATCTCTAGAATTTGAAAATCTATTTTTAAAAATTTCTTAAAAGGCGAGTAGCTTTTGATACATTTCTAAGACTTTAAAAATTAATGATTATTTTACAATACATGCTTTAACATTATTTCAGATAATTCTAACATTTTCTTATGAAACTTTTCTCCATTCTCTGAATCTTGCATCAACTACTTGATTTTAATCTGTCTTTTGAGATTGTTCCCAGAACGTGTGATAATTATGTGGTGATAGTATAACTAAATGTGTTTTGTATTTAGGACAAAGTATATTAGCTTTGAGTATTTTTCTGTTCATGATCTTCTAGAAAATTGGATCTTTTTGAAAAAAGAAAAAATTCTTGATTTCTCATAAAAAGATTTGTTGTTAATAATTCATGAGTCATATTTTTGGACACAAATCATTTTACTTAGTCCAACTTTATATTTTACAAAACCATTACTAGAAGAAAGATCTTGAAAATGATTTAGTATTAATGACTTATGAGTCATATTTTTGGTCACAATATTTTTACTTAGTCCAATTTTACTTATTTTACCAAAAAATCTTTTTAAAGAGGATTTCATTATTAATTCATCGTTTCTCATGTCACCTCTGCCACCCCTCTCTTTCCCCATGTAGTGTTATTTTACCTCCATCAGTTCCCTTTCACTTCAAGCCCCTTCTCTTCTTCACTCCTATCCCTTCTAAACAGTCGCCTCCTCTAGATTCTCTTAACTAACTCTCTTTCTCTCTCTCTCTCCTCTTTTAAATCTCACTCTATATCTTATAAAAAAACATACTCCATGGCTAACATTTCTAGAATCTCCTCCGATAGTCCGGTCTATCTTTCAAAATCCTCTGATGATTCCTCATCTCAGTCCATTCTCCTCAAGCAATGATGACCCTCTTCCAGCCCTGTTTTCTCTGCAAAGAAACCCCATCCAAATTCTTCTAACTCTCTTCGTCCAAAGGAGATGCACCAATTCTGTACAAACCTCAACAAAGAAAAGTTTTTCTCATTCAAAAATTACTCAATTGTTCCTGGTCGTATCGTCAATGTAGTCAACTTAAAGATGCCTCTTGTAATGTTAGCCACTTTCTTAAATTTCAAGATCCATCCTGGATTTTTTGCCTCTGCGGACTTTTAGTTTATGCGCCAATCTTAGACTCTTCCTAGACAGTGGTGAATTCAAGACTCTTGTGCTAGGCACACGAATTATCTTGAATAATTTTCTGTTTGAAAATATTTTTGATACTAAATGTTTCGGTGTGGTCCCTTTTATGAACAATAACTGGACTGAGGAATTCTAAGTAGGCTTTGAGTAAGCCAAGAAATTTCTATCTGACCCTGACTCCTTATCAACCAACTTTGGTCCTCTATTGTTATGCTTTAAATTTCACATTATAGCCAATATCGTCGCTACCACTTTGATTCTGTGAAAAGAATCCTTAAGCAACATCACTTGTCATGAGGTCTTTGTGTTGTACTATCTGGTAAAAAAGATCAAAATAAATTTGGCCACTTGGATATGCGAGTACATTCTTGAGAATGCAAGGGAAGTCAATGCATCTACCAATTTTCCATACGGACTTCTTATCACTCGAATCCTCTTGTTCTACTCCATCGATATCTCTGTTTATGCCCATGTAAAAGTGGCTGCAACTTATGATTCAAGAACTTTCAGCGGTATGGGATATTTTCTAGTTGAATTTGAATAGTGCAGGAAGGAGTCCGCCCGTACAAATGATAAGCCTCCAAAGGTAAGTAAATCTATATCTAACCTCTCTGTCTCTTTGATGAAGAAACTTACAGAAGTTAACCAATGGTTCAAAGACATCAAGGAAGATATCATGCAACTCCAAGAGTCTACTACCAAGCTCTTGGACATTGGGAAAAGTACAAGGTTCGACATAAGTATGGTCCGACTGGAACTCGATGGGCTCAAACAAAAAAGAGTCAAGTTATTCTCTCGAGTGTTCTCTCACATTGACTCTTTGAAATCCCAACTCTTTTCCTTGAATAATGACCTGGCCTTGTGTGTTCAAAACTCCTACTCTTCCTTTGTCAAGAATGTTGAAAAATCCTACGGTAAGTTCCGTCAAAATATGCATAACACTCTCACCTACTTTCTAGTGAAATGGTAAATTGTGAACTTTTTATTCAAAAGAGGGTCCTTTCCCTTATGATTATGGGTTGTAAGACAATTTTTACTATACTATCTGACAATATCTTTTGCTAGTTAATAGATTATGACTATCCATGGTTATCTACTACCTCTGCTTATGTGTGCTGCTCTATCTGTGTGTACTATTTTTTGTCTATGCTATTCTTCTATATTATGTCAAAAAGGGGTAAAAGACAGGAAGAGAAGCCCCCATCAGTCAGGAGAAGCAAGTCGACTATCGACACACAAAGGGTCGACTAAATATCCAAGAAACTTGGGATAGTCTAAGAAAATTAGAACAACAAAGATACTCACAAGTTAGGGTGAGCAAATTCGACTTTCGGCACCCAAAGGATGACTGATGCTTACAATTCAGGGGGAGCAAGCTGACTGACAGGGAAGTCAACTGATGTTTACACATGTTTTTCATTATCAAAAAGGGGAATATTGTTAGCCTCTGAAGTTTATATTTTAATAATGATAAACTAACAAGTAGATCCTTACAGGATATTGAAGACAACTAATAAAGAAAGTCGACTCTAGGAATGGAAGGACATCCAATCATAAGAAGATCACAACACTCAAAAAAGCATGGCAAGAAAATTAATCAAACATCCTTTGTGATTGTAGTTATAGATGACATATTTGTTTATTCCATGAATAAAGTCGACCACATAAAGCATTTAAGTATTGTACTTTAGAGCTTATAGGATGAAAAGATGTTTCTAAGTTTTTCAAGTGTGAGTTTTGGTTAAATTGTATCCCTTTCTTAGGTCATGTGGTGACTAAGGATGGTATTTTGGTTAATCTATCCAAGATATCAATAATTATTAATTGGGGTAGACGTACTTCTTCTATTGAGATCCAGTGTTTTATTGGTTTGGCAGGTTAATATCAATTTTTAGAGAGTTTCTCATCTATCGCTACTCTTTTGACTAAGTTGACTAGAAAAATCTGGTATTTAGGTGGTCAAATGCGTGTGAAAAAAGCTTCCAAAATCTCAAGGAGTTGTCATCTTTAGAATTTACTTTGATATTACTTAAGGAGGATGTGAGTTTTATTATATTTTCTGATACCTTTAGTGTTGGTTTGGTTAGACTGTTGATGAATGAGATTAAGGTGATTGCTTATGCCTCTTGTTAGTTGAAGCCTTATGAGAAAAATTACCCTACTGGTGATTTGAAGTTGGCAGCCATAGTGTTTGTATTGAAGTTG
Organism: Capsicum annuum; assembly: GCF_002878395.1. NCBI lineage: Eukaryota > Viridiplantae > Streptophyta > Magnoliopsida > Solanales > Solanaceae > Capsicum > Capsicum annuum. The sequence goes on from NC_061113.1 coordinate 216,244,376, forward strand.
TGGCATCATTACTTGTATGAAGTTCCTTTAGAGATTTTCTTAGATCATTATATCCTTCAATACTTCTTCAATTAGTAAGATCTTGATATGAGGCATCGACGTTGGCTTGATTTTCTTAACGATTATGATCTCCCTATTCCTTATCACCTGGGCAAGGCTAATATAGTTGTAGATGCCTTGAATCATAGGTCAAATAGAATGGGGAGTTTAGCTTATTTCTTAACCTTGTAGTGTTGACCTTGGAGTTTAGAATTTAACTAACCAGATGTTAGGCTTAACTTCTACACCGGAATGTGTTTTAGCCTTTGTTGATGATAAATCTTCTTTGATGGAGAATATTCGAGCTTACTAATATGATAATGATGATAGTTTGAGGGTGATTTAAGACAAGATGTTGATTGGCAAAAAAGAGAATCAGAGGCCAAGTTTATGTACTAAGAGTTGGAGGATGGTTTATATTGTTGAAGAAAGTGCATTGTTCCAGGTATTCCATCCTTCTAGGGATGACTAAGATATATCATGATCTAAAGAAACTTTATTAGTGGGGAAGTATGAAAAAGGATATAGCAGATGTTTTAGCTCATTGTGAGTAGGTGAAGTCAAAGTATTAGAGATTGAGTGGTTTGCTTCAAAGATTACCCATTCTTGAGTGATAGTGGGAGCGGATCACTATGGATTACGAGAGTGAGTTGCTTCATACTTCTTGTAGTTCTAAAATATTTGGGTTATCATGGATTAGTTGACCAAATTATCCCACTTCATACCTATTCAAATTTTCTTCAGTGTCGAGAGGTTAGCTTGTATCTGTGTTCGAGAGTTATTTCCTCTTTCTGGGGCACCCATTTCTCTTATTTCAAATAGAGGGTTATTGTTCACTTCTAGCTTCTGCCAGACTTTTTAGAAGGATTTGGGAACTCAGGTTGACCTTAGCATAAATTTTTACCCTAGATGATGATTAGCTAGAATGAACCATTCAGGTTTTGAAGGATATACTCCAAGTAAGTGTTATGGACTTTGAAGGTCTGTTGGAGCAGCATTTAGCCTCAACAAAGCTTACTCATAATAATAGATAAATAAAAGTATTGAGATGGAATATTTTGAGGCATTATATGGTAACCATTATTGATCTCCTATTGGTTGGTTTGAGACATTAGAGATTAGACCCTATGGTTCTGACTTGCTTTGTGAGTCTTTGGACAGGGTTTAGATAATTCAGGATAGGCTTCATCCCTTGAAGTTTAGTATTAATGATTGAATCTTTCTTCGTGTGTTACCCATGAAGGGCGGGATGAGGTTCATAAAGAGGGGCAAGCTTAGCCTAGGTATATCGAGCCTTTTAAGATTCTTTGGACAGTAGAGGAGGTTGCTTATGAGTTAGTCATACCTTCATACTTTTTATCTATCCATCTAGTTTTAATGTATCTATTCTTTTATGCTATATTTTTTATAAGTCTCCCTTCCTTCCTTCGGACTCAGTTTAGTTGGATGAGAAGTTGACCTCTATATAGGAGCCAAAGTTATGAGACGATTGCATTCTAGAGATATTCTCATGGTTAAGGTTTATTTGAGAAACCATCCTATTTATGATGATTCTTGGAAGGACGAGTCCAACATGCAAAGTAGTTACCCTAAGCTCTTGACCGATCGATTGATATTTTTTCCTTTAAGTTTGAGGACAAACTAGAGTCTCAATGGTGGATGCTATGTGACCTAATTTGTGAAATTTTACTTTTGATGTATTTTTACCATTTTGTCCTTCCTTGTAGCTTCTATATATTGATTTTGAAGTGTAGGGATGATTGACATGATTCCTGATGTGATCGGGAATGATTTGGATACATTTGTGATTTTTTAGAGGCTTCAAAAGCGATATAGTTGACTTTGGTAAACATTTGATGTTATGAGTGCCCGATGACTATTTGGATAGTTCCCATTAGATCAAAAATATTGAATTTAGGTTAGTATCAAGGTTGGTTTGAGTTTAGAACCTTTATTTTGCATTTTGACCTACTTATGAAAAATAGTGAAAAGGGGGTCCCAGGGTTAATTTATTCAAAACAATCTTTTTGGATAATTCGATGTCGCCTTGAGTTCAAAATGTAAAAAATAGCGTAGTAGCATAGTTTGTTTGCAATCACAAGATTTCGAATGAATTCTTAGGGGTCGATTGATAATTTTTCAACTTAGCAAAGTTGTTGATGCAGCTGCTTAAACATCTAAAAGACCTCTTTAACCGAAGTTGTTTTAGTGGCAATGAACCATCTCTACCACTTTAGTTGATGCCGCTTTAGCCAAAATGGACTGCTTTAGTGGAGCTAGCCACGTAGGCCAAACCATTAAAACAGTCACAAGTCGCTTAAGCAATGGTCGCTTTAGCATTCATTTAGCCACTTAAGTGGACAATAATGGGTTGTTTATATAGCCTATTTTCATTTTCTTCCCTCTATTTTGGATCTTTGAGCTTTGAAGTTGGGCGATTCTTGAGTATTTCTTCACTATTTGAGCTTGCGTAAGCTCCAAAACCCCAATTTCATTATTTTACATTTATTTTATCATCAAAACACTCTTTAATTGTGATATTAAAATGAGATTTTAAGGTTTTTACTAGTAAATCTTAAAATGGTTTATCTTCAATTTGAATCTTATTTGTTAACCCGTTCTCGCATGGGTTTTCAACTTTAGACATATATAACATTAGAGAATGTATTTCTAAAATAAATTCCAATTTTACCCCTTTTATTTCCAAATTTTTTTTGAACCTAGTTCAAATAGGGGCATTATGGTTATCATTATCTTTGTTGTTATTGACATGTGACATATGATATTACACGTTTCTTATATGGGGGCTTTGTTTGACATTATTGGCCTTATTTTTCCATTTAAATGACTTCATTCTAGACAAAATGCCCATGTGGGGGCTTGAATTAATATTATAGGCCTCATTGATCATTGGTTGCCTTTATCATGATAGAAATGCCTGAGTTAATAGTTGATATGATATTTATGATATCCTGTACGCATATTTTTAATGTCTGAGTTAGGGTTTGATATGATATTTATGATGTCTTGCTTCAACGACCTTCTAGGTCATTTCTTAGATTTACATGCATTTTTGGTATTTCAAGTCTCCCCACAATAGCTACAGGTCATTAGTGACTTTTTAGAACTGCCGGTGCGGTTATCGGACAATTCATTTTGGTTTTAGGATCATTTCTATTTTTTGGAGCTTTTATTGTTAAGGAAGTGGTCTCAGACTAAAACTCCTAGTAAATGACCTCGGTTAAGAATTCTGACAGTGCCATTAACTCTATTTAGGCTAGAAAGATCCTTGGTAGGTTCAAAGGCTTCTTGACTCATTTAGGTTGTTGGGTGGATTATATGAAAAATTAAATTATAGGTGTAGGCCCCACATTTAGTCAAAATAAACTCGAACGGAAGTTTTGATGGGTCCATTGAGTCTGTAATGTCAGATTTGGTATGGTGGCATAGTTTGTTTATGTGCATGGGGTTCCAAACGAACCCTGAGCACCCAATAGGAGTCTATTTAAGACTTAGAAAATTTGATGTTGCAGGTTTCTGGTGCTGGCCACTTAAGTGGTCATTGCTTTAGAGACAATCACTTTACTGACCTTGGCCATCTGGCCAAGGGCCGCTTAAGTGATTAATGTCTACTTTAGTGGCCTAGGCACCATTTTAGTGATGCCCGCACCGCAGCGTAGACTGCTTTAGCAGCTAAGGAGACTCTTTAGCGGTAGTTGCTTAAACAATTGGGTGATCGCTTAAGCGGCACCTGGGTATTCATCTTAAATTTTCATTCATTTTATCATTATTTCCCTTCTATTTTGGGAGCTTGAACAGAGGAAAGAGTGGGGAATAATCCATTGAAGTTAAGGTAAGCTTGCCTAACGCTCCTTGGTCCTTTCATGTTATGTTTTCATCAATTCCATCCTATTTCGTTATCAAATTCATAGAAATTAGATTTTAGAATCCTTAGACCTTAGGGGATTATTTAGGCCCCGATTTATGCACTAGTTGTGACTAAATTTTGAGTACCCATTCCTTCTCCTTTGAGGGACCACATAAAGAATTTAATTTTGGATTTTGTTTGCGGCCCATTCTTGACCCAAATTTTAACCTGACTCTTTATATGGCATATGGGCCTTTATTTACTCCTAATGGTGTATAGATTATTATTTTGATAGTGTGGCAGTATTTTTGGATCATGGAGCAAAAGAGGACGATTTATGAATGACTTAGGGACTTGTTGTTTTACATTAAGGTAAGGATTCAGTATAATCTTCTTCACGAGATTTTGTATGATTTATTGTATGTTAGGTAAGTATGTAAGGATATGATATGGGCTGAACACTCTGACTTAGGCTAATTGAGGAGTTTGGGGATAGAAGGGTGAATCGACCCTTAAGATGAATACTTGTTATGCCTATAGGATCCTATTACCCTAGATTTCTAGCATGTAGATTGTAGTTGATGATAAGGACCCTTTATTATAAGGTTTATTACTTGACTCGGTGAATTATCATGGTTTCTTGGATTATAGTATTACTGCTATGCTAGTTGTATATTATTGGACCCAGGGCGTGATTACGATAATAGTTGAACTCTAGGTAAGTAAGGTAAGGTAATCTTGCCTAACACTCCTTGGTCATTTCCTATTATTTTTTCATCAATTCCATTCTATTTCGTTATCAAATTCTTAGAAATTAGATTTTCGAATCCTTAGACCTTAAGGGCTTCTTTAGGCCCCAATTTATGCACCAGTTGTGACTAAATTTTGAGTACCCATTCCTTCTCCTTTGAGGGACTACATAAAGAATTTAATTTTGGATTTTGTTTCCGAGCCATGCGGGCCCATTCTTAACCCAAATTATGACCTGACTCTTTATATAGCATATGGGCCTTTATTTACTCCTAATGGTGTGTCGATTATTATTTTGATAGTGTGAAAGTATTTTGGGATCGCGGAGCAAAAGAGAACAATTTATGGATGACTTAAGGACTCGTGGTTTGACATTAAGGTAAGGATTCAGTATAATCTTCTTCACAAGATTTTGTATGATTTATTGCATGTTCGGTAAGTATGTTAGGATATGATATGGGTTGAACACTATGACTTAGGCTAATTTAGGAGTTTGGGGATAGAAGGGTGAATCAACCCTTAAAATGAATACTTGTTACGCCTATAGGATCCCATTACCCTAGATCACTATCATGTTGATTGTAGTTGATGATAAGGACCCTATATTATAAGGTTTATTACTTGACTCGCTGGATTATCATGGTTTCTTGGACTATAGTATTATTGCTATGCTAGTTGTATATTGTTGGACTCAGGGTGTGATTATGATATTAGCTGAACTTTGGGCCAGTAAGGTAAGGTAAGCTTGCCTAACACTCCTTGGTCATTTCATATTATTTTTTTGTCAATTCCATCCTATTTCGTTATCAAATTCTTAGAAATTAGATTTTCAAATCCTTAGACCTTAGGGGCTTATTTAGGCCCCGATTTATACACCAGTTGTGACTAAATTTTGAGTACCCATTCCTTCTCCTTTGAGGGACCACATAAATAATTTAATTTTAGATTTTGTTTGTGGGCCCTACGGGCCCATTCTTGACCTAAATTTTGACCTGACTCTTTATATGGAATATGGGACTTTATTTACTCCTAATGGTTTGTAGATTATTATTTTGATTGTGTGGCGGTATTTTGGGATCGTCGAGCAAAAGAGGACGATTTGTGGATGAATCAGGGACTTGTTGTTTGACAATAAGGTAAGGATTTAGCATAATCTTCTTCACGAGATTTTGTATGATTTATTGCATGTTAGGTAAGTATGTTAGGATATGATATGGGTTGAACACTATGACCTAGGCTAATTTATGAGTTTGGGGATAGAAGGGTGAATCGACCCTTAAGATGAATATTTGTTATGCCTATAGGATCCTATTACCCTAGATTACTAGCATGTTGATTGTAGTTAATGATAAGGACCCTTTATTATAAGGTTTATTACTTGACTCGGTCGATTATCATGGTTTTTTGGATTATAGTATTATTGCTATGCTAGTTGTATATTATTGGACCCGGGGCGTGATTACGATAGTAGTTGAACTCCGGGTGAGTAATCTACTTTTGTAAATGACGTAGCCATAGTATATGGATGTTTAGATTCTTATGATTGTATGTTTGGATATTGGTGATGGAATGTATAGATTTCAGAACATTAATTCTCACTTAGTGGTACGATTCTAACTAAATCATGGTTTTACTACTATATTTCCTATTAAGGGATTTATTCCCACTTTCACTTTTAAAATGAATTCTTTCATAACGGGAATCATACCACCTTAATGGATGATTTATGAGATTTTTGAACTAAAAATGATGTTTTAGAAATTTGACCAAGATAGACTCCATTCCATGGTTTTACCACTACTATTTACTTTGGTTGTGAGATATTCTGACCCTTTCTACTATATTATGATATTTTAGTCCCTGAGTTGACCCCAAGCAATAGATTAAAAAACTTATACTCATTTATCAATGATATATGTCCATGTATTTATTATATATACCTCTCTTTAATACAGTATGAAGTATATTGATGATGTTGATGATTATTGAAAGTCCTAGATTGGGATTAGGTCAGTGTATATGGATATTATTGAATCCTCTAGGGGCTCCTTCATAGTCATGCCTTCGAAATCTATCGAGCAGGAAAAACTGTATAAACTGGGTATATTATAGCACTTGGATCGATTATGGTATTGTGGATTTATTTTGCATTCATTCCTGTATACACATTGCCTATCACCAGTATGTTGTTTGGCTCCTATATCTATCAGCCTTAAATGGGTTGCATAGGTATAAGTTATAAGTGTTGTTTGGTGAGTGTTGATTGAACTTTCCAATTTATGGGGCTTGGTTTGGTATTATTTGTTCAGACTAGGCATTTATTTTTTGTTTTTATTATGGTTAGTTCATGGCAAGCTGATTATGGACTGATATTGAGGTTAAAAGTATGGTTTTGATCCTTTTTCCTTTTTATGGTAAATTATTTTATGGATACTTATCTTGTGGTTAGAAAATATGACTAGGGACCTTTATTATGCCAGCACTAGTTTCCTACTTATTAGGATGCCTTGAGATGCTAGGTTGGTTACCATAGTCATTATCATGAATAGTTATATATATGTATATATATATACATACATATATATATATAGGTATGGATATGATACTATCGTATTTCCCCCTCTTCCTTGTCTAGTCATGTCGTATATGTATTCTTGGATTTGTATATTACTATATACCCTTCCTCTACTCTTTATTTGTATATTAGTTGGTGATATATGGTATAGTTCTTTAGTGCTTGAGTACGACTGGGATAGTATAATTTATCCTTATTGCCTCTCTAGTTTTATCATATTAGTTTCCTAGATAGTTATCTATAGTTTACATTCTTTCTTGCATGTTATCTATATTTGCATTATCTTCGGGCTCTGTCGGCAGTTGCTTACTGAGTACTACGTGGTTGGTACTCATACTACACTTCTGTAGTCTGCAGATCATAGTATTGGTTCTCATCATTGTTGTGTGTATCTTGTTAAACAACTATGGATTGGAGATTTAGGGTGAGCTCCTGCCATTCAGAGTATTACTATTCTCTCTCTTATAGATCAGACTGATCTTTATATTAGCTTAAGAGATGGGTTGTACATGTATATTTATTTAGTACTTTATTTTGTATTCCTATTATATTAGAAGCTCTTGTACTGATTCCACCAAGTTTTGAGACTATCTTATATGTATTCTCCTTTTATCATATTTATTTTGCTATCTTCATTCATTTTCTCTTGATAGTCCGTTACTAGCAGTTTTAGATTACGAGTTGGCTTACCTACTAGTGGGTCATAGTAGGTGCCATTAAAACCTAAGAAATTGTATCATAATAGATTGATATCTAAGCCTAGCTTTAGTGATGTATTAGTACGAAAGCTAAGTGCCTAGTAGAGTCATGCATATCGGTATAGAGATATTTGTATTCTATATTTGGGAGGCTATAGGACATTCTTAGGAAATTTTATTCTTGACTCCTTGTCGTGTGTCTATATTTCTATGAACCTATAGTATATTATTTGACTCTATTCTATTCCAGATAGATGATATAAGGTTGCCGGTAGATGCAGATGAGAATTCAACAATTGTTTCTAGAATTTCTATACAACACTGGATTAGACAGTCAGAGATTGACATCGGGGACCTTCAGTATCAGCCAGAGGATTTGGGGACAGCCCAAGCTTCAATGGGTTTTGTGACTACTTCATCCTTCTAAGATTCGGCATTAGAGCCCAAGCCTTTTTACAGATACCTCACAGCCAAAGATGATGTCTAATTCATCGAGTGAATCTCAGGATAGAGTTGGGTTTATTGGTGTTCAGTCGAGTTACTATCAATTTAAATATATTAGATTGTGTTTCTGGGGTAGGCCAAACATACACCTATGATATATCCTTCAGAGTGGGAGTGTGTGTGTGGGTTTATTGAAGGATTAACTTTGCCACTCTATTTGGTGTTAAAGTATTTGATAGCAGCTCAGTCTTCTTTCTATTAGGTTATTGACCCTGTGAAGTCCATGGAATGAGCATGTGTTAAGACATATGGAGGTGGAAGTAAAAGGCCATGTCATCAGTATAGTGTTATTGGTATTCTATTTGGGGGTGAGGACCCTCCCGACAAAGATAAGCTTTACTTGCAGCCTCACCGTTCTACGCAGGTAGAGTCTCAGGCTATGAGTGGCTCTCAGATTAGTTGTAGTGGTTACAATGGACAGAGTTGTTATCATACCTTGCAGAGTGTTGGGTATGGATCTTTAGGCCTTGGCGACTGTTATGGATTAGTAGGGTGCGGTACCTGAAAGTATTCTAAAAGCTTACGGTGTTTGTGATTAGATTGATCATTGGTCTAGAGAGTGACCCAAACATGAGTTGGTTGTTTAGACAGAGTTAGCATATGCTCCCTGCCAACCTAGGGCTCTTAAGGTATGTTGTGATTTTGAAAAGGATGTCATTTCAGTAGGGAGTGCCCCCAACATTGGTTGGTCAACCACTTTGGGTTAGCTCGTGTTTTTCACCAGGTTAGTGCTTCAGGGGTTTTCTATGACTATAGAGAGAACCCAAAATACATGACCAAAAAATCATAATATAAAATATTAGGTTTTTGACCCTTAGAAAATTTCCTGGATTTTTGGTTTCTACACAAGATATGACTAAGGGGTACCAATCGTATGTTGGGGTACAATTCGTATGGGTTTGGTCGTATGCTGACTAATGTTGGTTGGTGGGTTGGATTGGTTTCTGGAATGGATATGACTTGGTGGATACGAGTCGTATTAGTGGATACGGGTCGTTTGGTTTGGGTTTTTCCTTCACCTAATCTTAGACTTGGTAACTCAACTTAGATCTGAGTACGAGTGGCTCACCATGAGCCATAAGCCAGGGTACGAGTCTTACCATGAACTCGTATGGTGGATAATGTTCAATCCTCTTTTGATTCTATTCTAACAGGGGTATGGGTCATATACTTTAGGTATGAATTGGTTTAGTTAAGTCATATCTTGGACAATGTTGGGTCTAAGGGAGAGGCCTAGGGTACGAGTGATGGGTACCACTCATATTGGAGGGTACGACTCGTATGAGGTAGTCGTAGCCCCTAACAGAAATTTTATGTAGTTTAAGTATGGCAATCTAGATACTTCACTACTTAACCTATTAAAGCCTCACGACTTATATCACACTTGAGAGGTTATTTACCCTATTATTCTATTCATTAACACTTAGAAAACACTCTCTAATCCTCTCTAAGGCTTTTGGTTAAAATAAGGATAGGGTTTCACTAAGGTGATCAATTTGGGGATTATGTTGGTGATTTATCTCCATCATCTTCTCAATTCAAGGCATGTACTCCTTCCATCATTGTAGTTCCAACTAAAGGAATGTTTTATGGATTGTTTTCATGGCATAATTATTGTATGGTTTTGGGTTTTCAAATATATATTGGGGGTTTTGATTGTAAATGCTTTGTTATGGTTTTTTCATGTTTTAATTATGTTTTTACATATTTTAATAGTGGTTTTGGATAATTGGTTGCATGAGAATGATTAGTTGAAAATTGGTTTTGGTTTTGGAAATAATATGCCCCCAATATATTTGATAAAAGTCCTATGATAATGATTTCACTATATTATTGGATTTTTAATGGAACTATTGCATGATATGATTTGGCAATGAAACCCTAAAGAGTTTAAATGGTTTGGAATGGTTAAATGGAACGGTTTGTTGGTCATGGTTATGGTTAATTAAATATCCTTGTGGGGTACAATGGAATCCCCCAAGTAAACATGTTAATGAACAACTTGCAGGGTCCTTGGGACTCTCATAAGTTAACTTGGTAAATGGGTAAATGGGGATCACTTAACCTCTTAAGGTTTGGCTAAGGACAATACTTGCAAGTTATAGTCGGTATGATGATACCATTATTAATAGCCTTAGTTAATAATAAATTGAATAATGGTTCGGTTGGTTCAAAATGATTTCAATTGGGCAATAATGGTGGGTATGATAGTTAACTGTGAAGGTGGGAGTTCAATGAACAAACACTGGAAACTCATGTTTGTTGAAATTAGGGATTGGTCATGGAGACCATATATGATACTATGAGGTACGTGAGAATCCCCTAAGTACACTGTACATATGTATCATGGAGAGTGAAGGGTACTTGGGAATCCCCCACTCTTATGGTATCTCTGGTTTGAATGGCTACACGCATCGGGGCCCATTTAGGGGGTTACACTTAACCCATATAGCCCGCGGGTGGTTTTGGGACGGTTAAGCTACACATACCCAAGTTAATGGTTTCAAATTCATGCTAAACCTGGTTCCCTTTCCCGACATAATTATATATATGTGTGTGTGTGTGTGTGTATGGTTTGTATGCAAATAGATGGTTTACTTGATTTTACTTGATGGCATTATTTTATCCTTATCCTGAGTTCATGCTAGCATTCACCTGCTAACCCATCTTTGGGGGGTTGTATCCCCAAACAATGCAGGAACCGGTCGTCCCACTTCTCCTGCATAGTGATCGAACGTTGGGGTCAGCTTTTGGATTGAAGTGGTGAGTTTTCATCTTTCAGGAAGGCTCTATTTCATGTTATGGATATCTTCATATACTTTGGTTAAGTTATGGATATTAGTTTTAGCTATGGTTAGGGGCATGTCCCAAGCGGATATTGGTTTACTTTTGGTTAGAGGCTTTTGTAGAACTGTTAAGGGTTGGTATGGGCAGGATCGGTACTGGCGTCAGCTTTACTATTGTCATTGGCATTGGGGTTGATATCGTTGGACTAAATTTCTCACTGTTCCATCCTATTTTATTTTGGGATTACATAATTATATTGGAACTCTTATGGTTGTGGTTTTGGATTACGGTTTTGTTTGGTAGTGGTTATAGATTAGGTATTGGGCAGTTGGACTGGTTTGGGTGGTCACGGTCATAGACCTATCCCAAGTCTTGGATTATGCAATAGCACTATCTTATTATATGTTCGGAATTCATCTGACTCAGGACATCCGTAGGTCGGTTGGGTTGGGTAATGGGGGTGGTCTCCAGTCTTGGTTGGACTTGGGATGCCCATTACGACAAGACCCTGGTTTGGGTCGTGTCACATAATGACCATATCGAGTCTAAAAAGCCATCTTCAGAGCATCCAAAGCTTTAATCTTTAATTGGTGATACCCGAAGCTCAAATCAATCTTTGAAAACATCGAAGCACCCTGAAGCTAGTCAAAAAAATTATTAATGCGAGGAAGAGAATAATTGTTCTTAATCATTACATTTTGAATTGTCTATATTTAATACACAGACACATAGAACCATTATTTTTCTTCACGAATAAAATAAGATCACCCCAACGTGATACACTAGGTCTAATGAACCCCTTACTCAACAAATCCTAAAACTACTCCTTCAACTGAGTCAGGGCCATCCTATATGAAGGAATAAAAATGGGCTTGGTGCCCAACTCCACATCAATAGAGAAATCAATATCACAATCCAGAGGCACACTAAGCAAATCTATAGAAAATACATCCATGGACTCGTGAACAACCCAAATAGAATTTGTAGGAAACACTAGCATCAAGAACATGAACCAAATAAGACAAACACCCTATCTCTACTATGTGATAAAAACGTAGAAAAGATATTACACCCTTCAAACCCAAATTAAGCGTACCCTATCAAGTTAACTTTTGCACACCCGGTGTAACTAAATCACAATCTTGGCATAATAGTCCAAAATAGCATAAGAAGGGGCTAACCAATCCATACCCAAAATAACATCAAAATCAACCATACCTGGGATTATCAAGGCTACCCAAATCTTACAGCCTACAAAGGTAACCACACAAGATCGTTACACCCAATCCACCAATAAAGAATCTCTTATAGGGTTAGAAACATAAAGAGGTATTGCAAGGGGTTCAGATACAACATCAAAATCATAAGCAAAATATGTAGAAATATGGGAGAATATAGACCTGAGGTTGAATAAATCGACTTACATTTGTAGCAAACTGGGACGATACCTCTAATAACTTTATTATAAGCCTCTGCCTCAAATCTCCCAGGTATAGCATAATACTAACCACATCTACTCCCAAATTGAGTAACCTCATAACCACCTCAATGAGCTCCGTTACCTCTACCTCTAGTACCTTTATCACCATTGCACCAACCTTACTACTCTGCGAACCACCTCTCACTACAGAAATTGAAGTAGGGCAAAGTTGAAGTTGAGAACCCTACTGAATGGGTCTATACACATATCGAGGGAAATCCTTAGACACATGGCTAAAATTATCACATACAAAACATCTTCTGTATCCTAACTCAATCTAAGAAGGTGTAGATGAACTAGAACAACTGCCCTAGTCTAAAGAACTGATCTTGGAGCCTCGATCCATATGACCAAATACCTGGATACCAGAAGCCAAAAAATCTGAAGGTCTACCACCTGATCCCTACAATACGGCCTGAACCATCCTAGCATAATAACTACGAGAACCTCCACTATAGAAATCTCTACCTCAAGAGGCATGTCTACTAAACTCACCCTGATGATGCTCTTTCTTGGTGCCTCCTTGAGTAGCCTTGATAATAGACCCAGTCATCTTGGCATGCTCAATAATTCTCCCTAGCAAGCGACCTCCACCAATCCTTAGCCACATCTGTTAACTGATAAGTAGTATCAACAACTTCATGAAACTCAAGGGATCCCAGATTATGTAACTTCTCCTAGAAATCAATAAAAAAACTCATAGGAATCCTCTTTAATAGCCCTACTAAACATGGGAAAATTCAAGCAAATAAACTTCTCAAATCTCTTATGATCATCCTAAGACATAGTTGTACCCGAATTAACAGAAGGGATAATAAGTCTGATAGGCAAGAAATCCATAAATAGGGGTACCATAGATGATAGTTGTACCCCAAAGTAGGAATACCATAAGAAAATATCAGCAAAAAAGGTAGAATATCACTCGATGTTTGAAAAATACCAAATACACTCAAAGGAACACATTTCAAATGAATAAACAGAAGAACCAAATGACCCTAAAGCATAGGGATATCGACTGAACTCTATGGAACTTGAGCTGTCCCTACACCCCCTGTCTGATATCATCCCTAGAATATACAACCTTAGGTTCGGGAGAGCCTCTCTAGCATGTCTTCTAGATATGGAAGCTCTTCATGCTAGTCCTCTACATTTGGATTGACAATGACCCCCGCTTTATCATCTCCAATATTGGGTATCGCTTGGTATTTTTTAGCCTATTTGGATGTAGCTCTCACCATCTGTGTAGAAAGAGTGAAATATAATTTTAGAACATTGGGTATGAACATCCGCATAACAAGGAATCAAATTAGAGAAAGTTTTCCTAAATATATCCTATAGCCTCTAAAAATGGATGCCTACATACCGATCTACGAGACTTTAATAGATATCTTACTCTTTCACTTATAAGATCGGTGAACCTAGGATCATGATGACACTTATCGCAGTTCAGCCTTGAAAAGTAAGACATCATCCAAAAAGGAAAACATAAATATCAAGTAATGAAAGATAAAATGAGACTTCTAGAATGTAGTTGGATCAATACATATTCAAACACAACAAAAATATAAAATATAAACCATAAAACCCAACGTCCGGTGTCATAAGGGTCGAGCATCTAAATAAAATTTAGAGATACTAAAATATAAATATCTTTCTCTGAAAATAAGTAAAGATATCTAAAATAGGTAAGAGGAGATTTGGAGTCATCTTTGAAGCCATAGAGCATTCTAGTACCTTAATCACCACTCAGATAAGCAAGAAATCAATTGTCGCATCTTGTGCTTATACTAAAATCTGCATTAGAAGGGCATTAATAGGGGTGAGTACAGTTTATTTGTAGTTAGTATGTATCATAGACTGAATAAAAGAGTAGAAAATAATATAAGTAAAACACTATGAGCACAGTACCTGCAAGCAGAAAAGTTCTTTAATGGTAGCTCACACCAACTCCATTAACAGTTCTACTTAACATACGAAAATAAAACATCACTGATATACATGAAAAGTCTATGAAAACTAAATACATGTCAACACAATCAAAATAACCATGAAAGATGCATAGGCAATGCAATGCAATGATGATGGAATGAATACTGAAAGTCATCACATGACTTTCTGTAAATACCTACCGATCTTGCATCTTCCAAGGTAGGACACATGGGGGATTCACAATCCTTATACTATAACTTATATCTCAATCTCGATCCACCTCTCCAGCTCATATTCATGGAGAGGGTTTTTATAAAAATGTCTTTTTTAAAAAAAAAATAGTGTTCCTCAATGATACCAATATATATACATATATATATATATATATGCACATGTTTATATATAGAATGAAGATGTAATCCTTACATCAAATCAGTATTAAAATATCAAATCCATTCAACACGTGTATAATTGAGCCTAGAAATCAACTCAATCTCTCCATAATCTATGATTATCAACTCTATTTAAGCATCATCTGAATAAATATGCATCCAAGACATCACAAATATCATATCAACTTATAAGACCCTGTATGATCCTAACTTATTTCAGCTTACTATTGCATGTTAAAGGGGTTTAAGACTTAGAAATATTCACTAAGTGTTAAGACATAGTTATTTCTAAAGCCCCTTAAACTTTGATGATTATAGTTTTGACCTTTCCAGTCGTCGATTTTAAGGTTGATTCATGATCGAGGATATCAAAGGTACATCCTAGGTGAGTTTCAAAATCTTAAGACGAGATTTAGACCTGTTTGGATGACCAAACTAGTAAGGCATCGTGTTGGAGCCGCGTCGCGATAGGTAGTTGACCCAGGCTTAGAGTTGTACCGCATTGGCTTCTTGACCCAACCAGGGGTCGTGCTGCGTTGGCTTCTTGACCCAGCCAGGGGTCGTTTCATGTTGGGTGTCCTCCTTCAGCTTCTTAAATCCTCATTATTAAGGGCATTTAGGTCAATTTTCCCTACCTAAACTCATCTATAACATGAGATTTAGGGTCCTTAGGTGTATTATTTGCCCATTTATTCAAAAATCCTCTAAAGAGAAAGCAATCCTCTCTTAAGAAAAAACCCCAGCCCCTTCAAAATTAAAGCTCAAACTTCAAGAAATCACCAAGAACTTTCACGAATTCTTTAATTAAGGTATGTTAGATGTTCATCCATAGGCCCTTTTCACCCATAGAGTCCAAGAACCTATTTTTTATGTTTTAAATCATGAATTTACATGTTTACAATGAGTTATTTTCATGAAGCTTTTATTAATTTCAATTATACATGATGTTTTGTAAGTGATTTTAGTTGAAAAGTAGCCCTTACATGTTTGAAGCGTGAAATTTCATGTTAAATCCCCAATGTATGATTTTAGTATTGTGGTTATGTTATTACCACATGTTTTAATCATTCCTATGCCTAAGTTCATGAATTTCAAGTGTTTGAAGAAATGCCTAAACGGTTGGATTTTGAATAATTACTACTTATTATGCTTTAAAGATTTAGTATGTTTCTACTATTAATCTTGTTGAGTCCTGGGGGTTATGAATACCCGAAAACTTAGCTGTTTACTTAGTCTCGGTATTTTCAGGATGGTTTTGGATATATTAGAGTATTATCAGTTCAGTCAGTTATCATGATCAGTTAAACTTAGTTCAGTTTAGTAATCCGAGTCAATTCAGTTGGGAGTAGGATTTAGCACCGAGCGAACCCAGGAATGAGGGCTCACCTGCCAGTTAAGGGTGTGAACTTTAGTAGCAGTCCCTACATTCCAAAACTATGTAACCAGCATAGGTTGAAATGTTAACCTGTCAGTTGAGGGTTGACATATATCTCACTAGAGCACCTGCCAGTAGAGGGTGACTCTTTAGTCCTTCGATACTTTACTTTAGTGGATCCATACATCTAGTGTTAATACCCGTGGTACGGTACTGACACCCTTCTAACTGGGGTAACAAGTTGAACCCCAATTATCTCATATTGGGGCATGTCGGTTAGATGATAGCTCCCAAAGTCTTAGTTCAGTCTCAGTTCGAAAATTAGTTCAGGTTTACTTGATCATAGCATACAGTTGATCAGTTAAATCGGTACTCAAATTTTTGTATTTCAGTTTACAGACTATTCCAGTATCATGTTATATGCTTGGTTATGCATTCTCAGATTTTACAACCTTTACGCATACTATACATCAGCTATCTTATGTTATTAGTTCAGTCAATTATTATTCCTTCACATGAGCCCATGCATATCAGCCTAACCTCATTTAGCATACCAGTACATTAAAGTACTAACCACATACTCGTTTCTTATACTATGATGTCTCATATCATAGGTTCGGACGCTCAAGTTCTTGACCGCACTTAGACATTCCAGCACATCAACAGCGGTAGCAGTGGTGAGTCCTCATATTTCGAGGACCGATTATGTTTATTTCAATAGTTTACTTCAGTTAGACAGTTGGAGTTAGTTGGGGCATGTCCCTTCAACTCTTATTCAGTCAATTTAGAGGTTTTCAGATACTTTCAAACAGTTTAGTTAGTTTTGTCATTCTTTTACTAGTTTTCAGATAGTTGTTTTCAGACACTTGTTTCCAAGTTTATGATTTCAGAAATATTTTCTTTTGGTATTTAAAACCTTATGGCATATTCAATTGTTTCCGCATATGTTCATTGCCTGTATATTATTCAATGCTCACAATAGGTACCAACTCATGGATTAGCTTGTGGTCACTTATAACTGTAAGCACCGTGTAGTGTGTAGGGTGTACTCCTGGGGTGTTACAAAACTCCTAATTTATGCATTTCTATCATGATAAAGACAATTAATTCTCAATGAGGCCTATAATTACAATTCAAGCCCACACACAGATATTTATCTAAAATAAAGGCATTTAAATGCAAAGGTAAATTGAATGATGTCAAACAAAGCCCCCACACGGATAATACACGATATCAGATAGCATAAGTCAACAACAACAAAATATATGTCCTCGCTCGGTTACACAATAGTAATAACAATCTGAAATATAAACTCCCTAGTTATTTTTCCCAGCTCATAGCATGATTTACTTATTTATCAACTATCCAAGTCATGAATTTAAAAGAAGTTAAGTCATAACCTACCTCAAGCCGACGAAATTCAAGCCTAAACTGCTTCAACACAAAGCTTTCCCCTTAGGAACGGCCTCTGAATTAACTACAATATTTAAAATAGTATTTACGCATTAAAGGAAAGCTAATGATACCCATACTAACCATATTTAAATCGACTCAAAAATGGGTTAAAAAATGTGTTTAAAAATGAAAAGGGTAGAATCAAAAATTTTATTTTGGAAATACATTCCTCAAGGTTATAGAACACTATAATTGAAAATCCACACAAAAACAGGTCAAAAGCGAGGTTCAAATTGAACAAAAATTATCTTTAAGATTTACTGGTAAAAACCTCAAATTTTTATTTTAAAATCATGATTAAATAGTGTTTTTGATTATATAATCAATGAAAATAGTGGAATTGGGTTTTTGGAGCTTACCCAAGCTCAAATAGTGAAGAAATCCTGAAGAATAGCCAAATCCAAAGCTCAAATGTCCAAAAATAGACAAAAATCATTAAAATGAGTTATCTATACAAACCCAGCGTTGAGGCTTAAGCGTCCATCACTTAAGAGACATGCGACCACTAAAGCGGTCTAGCCTACGTGGCTAGCTCCACTAAAGCTATAGAGTGCCTGCTTTAGCGATAGGTCGTTGGTCAATTAACCGTTAAAGAGGTGTATTGCCATGAAAGAGGATGCCACTAAAGCAGTTGCACCAGCTTCAGCTGGATCAACAACTTTGCTAAGATGCAAAGTTGCTGATCGACCCATCGGGATTCGTTCGGAATCCCATGATCGCAAAGAACTATGCTACTAGGCTATTTTTAATGTTTCGGACTCTATAACGACATTGGATCATTGAAGAAAAAACTTGTTTTCAATAAATTAACCCTATGACCCCTTTTTCTCTATTTTTCAAACGAAGGATGAAAATGCAAAATAAAAGTTTCGAACTCGAAACAATCCTGCTACTAACCCAAATCCGACATTATGGACGTAATGGAACTGTTCAAATCATCATCTGACACTCAGAACATCAAATGTTGACCAAAGTCAACTATATGACTTTTGAAGCCTCTAAAAAATCACAAACTCACTCAATCAATCGCATCGGAAATCATGTCAACCATCTCCACACCCCAAAATCTACATGTAGCAACTACAACAACAAAAAAAAATGGTTAAAACACATCAAAAGCAAAATTTTACAAATTAGATCATTAGACGAAGACACTTAATTTGGATCGTGATATGTCGTATAGGTAGAATACAATTATAAAAAAGTTACTACAATTTAAAATTTTGATTCTAAAGAAAACTTTGTTTTTAAAATGAAATATATATTATAAATAAAAACTAATGGCATTACTTACTTTATCATGTTTCACTTGTTCTGGAAAGCAAAAGTAAGCAACACATAATTCCCCAAATCTTATACTAAGATCGCTTTGTCGGAATTGTGATACGCCCACCGTAAATTGTTTGCAACCCTATTGTTTGTTGTGGGGCCAAAGGACAACGTGCCTATTGTTTGTTGGGGGGCCAAAGGACAACGTGATTACACTCTCAAGATGTTATCACACGCCAATATAGCCATCGTTTTTATCTTATTATATATATAAAAGTATGTATAATATTTCAGCTTTGTTTAAAAATCATTTACAAATTAATACAACCTAAACAAATTATATATTCCTTCTTCAAAGAAGAAGATTTCCAATCTTACCTTACACCCATAAATAATGCCCTCTTGCTCCCCATCGTGTGACATGCCAAAATGCTTGTATAAGTAAAGTATGAAAGGCGAAGCAACATGTACAGTTAAGTTTAGTAGTCAAAACATTGAAATAGAGTGCAAATTAAAAACAATACAGAGAAGATGGAGGTCGACAATAATGTTCCTAAATCAGCTCGTCGGTCTGTAGATTACCATCCATCTGTCTGGGGTGACTATTTCCTGGCATATGATTCCTCGCTTACGGTAATTGATTAACACATAATAAGTCGAACTTTTTTAATATCTCTCCCTAGCTAGGAGCTTTCACAATTTTTTCCTTTAATGACTCGAATTCACAATGTTTGAGTTAAAAGTGAGGAGTCTTTATATCCGAGCAACTCCCTCGTCAATTTTAATTTTTGCTTAGCTAGTTTCTTTTCTATCTTGAGCCGAGGGTCTATCGGAACAGCCTCTCTACTTCCTCGGAGGTAGTAATATGGACTGCGTACATTTTATCCTCCCCAAACCTCACTTTGTGGGAATATACTGGGTCTGTTGTTGTTGTTAGGTAGTTTCTTTTACTTTCTAGTCATAAAAGACGTAGAAATTTTTATAATTAACTGGACTACGTTTTATGTTTTGACTACCCAATGCTAATTATTTTAATAAATCAATGCACGTTTTTTTTTCTTATAGAATCTTTACAAGCTTGATTGTTTATTTTTCTCAAAACCTCATTCAGAAGATATATTTAAAGGGGTTCGGTAAACCTCTGCCTGTTCATTCTTAATTTAGCCTAATTTTTTTTTTTGTTATAAAACACGTAGAAACTTTCTAAAAATAACTATGATACATTTTTTTTTAACTACACGACGCTATTTTTATAAATCAACATATGTTTTTAATGATAAACTTCTTTTAAGTTTGTTTGTTTGTTTATTTCTTTTTTAATTCCTCGTTTAGAAAATATATAGATTTCAGTGCACAAAATTTAAACTCTTATTCAATTACTAATATTGAAGGAGATTAATCATCAAGATGAACAAGAAGTTGAACGGCTTAGAGTTGAAGTGAGGAAAATCTTAGTATCAGCTCATGCTACATCTACACGAAAGTTATTAGAGCTGATTGACAACACCCAACGATTGGGAGTATCACATCATTTTGCAAAGGAAATTGAGGAATCACTTAAACATATCTACAACATGAGCTGCGATGAATTTGATGATCCTAATAATCTTGAGACTGTTTCTCTTCAATTTCGATTGCTAAGACAAGCTGGATACAATGTCTCATGCGGTTAGTAACGTCTTGCTCTAGTGCTATTTGATTAAGCTAATAAGTTGATCAAACTAGTTTATAAATACTTTTTAATTTATTTATGCATTTAGTTAAAATTGGCTAAAGGCCATAAGTTTTTATAAACACTTTTAACTTGACCAAGTCTCTTACTATTTTATGCTTAATAATTCTCAAAATATCTTTCACAAAACTAAACTCTCAACTTCCTCTTCATAGCTATCCATCATTCCTCTTTTCCCTTAGACATAATACATAAATTTGACCCTGAACTTGACACCAATTTATAACTTTGACCTTAAACATTGATAGTACACAAATATTACCTTTAACTATTTAAAACATGAACAAATATGACCTCCGATTTTGCAACCTCTATGTGTGAGTTTCACTTGCGCCTACGTGAATATGTAATCCAATCATACGGTGCCACACTATTAAAAGAGCTGACTGGGAAGACTTTTGATCTGAAAGTTAAAATGACGTCGTTTTACTTATTATTATTATTATTATTATTATTATTATTATTATTATTATTATTATTATTATTAAACTATTTCTACATACTACTATTGCTTCTATCAATATACCACTACTACCACGACAACTAATTATTATTATTATTATTAACAATAATAATAATAATACTTTAATAAAATTTTCATCCTAATAACGTTTTAATAATGTTAATTTAATATACTACTACTACTTCCCTTAATAACGTTTTCTTAATAACATTTTATTAACGCTAATTTAATATACTACTACTATTTCCCTTAACAACCTTTTATTAATAACGTTTTAATAACGTTAATTTAATATACTACTACTGTCCTTAATAACGTTTTAGTAATGTTAATTTAATAACGTTAATTTAATAACTTTTTATTAAAACTATAATTTTTTTATTTATTATTAGTATAGTTTCATCTTTGAGCTGAAAATAATAAAAAAAAAATAATAGTGAAAAGTCATTTAAATATATAAAATAAAATTAATAAGGGAATAATAGTCATTTTAACCTTTTTTTTACTGTTGGAATGCTCAAATTTTTAGCCCGACGCGCCCAGTTTTGCGTGTACAACACTCGTTCTGCCACATAGGATCGGAGGTCATATTTGTGCAGTTTTGAATAGTTAAAGGTCATCTTTGTGTACTATCAAAGTTTAAGATCAAATTTATAATTTAGTATCAAGTGTAGGGTCATATTTATATATTATGTTTTTTCCTTACAATAATATTTCTAAATTTACAATTTTTGTAAAAATAATTCTAAAAGTACTTTAGTCAATTTAACAAAAGGGCAACTTATAGTACTTTTTTTAAACAAACGCATCAATTGCTTCTTAGCATTTTTGCTTGTCTACAAAATCAATCTCAGCACTTAAAACATGCTTTTCAACACTTATACTACAAGCTATTTACAATGAATTAATCTAAAAGGGCTCAATATCTAATTATATGTGGGAATTATGCGGACGACATTGCTTAAAAAGTGTTTTTTTTTTTTTTTTGACTTTTCTGGTAATAGATGTCTTCCAAACATTTAAGGAAGATGAAGGGAATTTCAAAGAAGAATTGATTAGGAATGTGAAAGGAATTTTGAGTTTGTATGAAGCAGCACATCTTGGAGTTGGCGGAGAGGACATTTTAGAGGAAGCATTAGGTTTCAGTACCAAGTGCCTTAAATCTATGGTGCCTAAGTTAAGTGGATATCTTGTTACACAAGTAATTCATGCCTTAAAGATGCCAATTCGCAGAACCTTAGCAAGAGTAGCAGCAAGGCAGTACATAAATATTTATCAAGACAATCCTGAACACGATAAAGTGCTATTACAATTTGCACGCCTGGACTTCAACATGTTGCAAAAGGTTCATCAGAAAGAGCTAAGTGATATTACAAGGTACATAATTAATAATGTAATTAAATGATGATAATATATATATATATGTGTGTGTGTGTGTGTGTGTGTGTGTGTATGTGTTGAAATATATAATTTTGAGTGGGCTAACCGTTTGATTTTTGAATTTTATTGTGACAAATTCAGGTGGTGGAAAGGTTTGGATGTTGAAAGAAACTTCCCATTTGCTCGAAATCGTCTGGTTGAAGCCTATTTTTGGATAATAGGAATATACTTTGAGCCTCAATATTGTAGGGGGCGAAGATTTACAACCAAAGTGATCTCCCTTGCCTCCATATTAGACGATTTGTATGATGTTTATGGAACACACGATGAACTCGAAATGTTCACGGATGCCATTCAAAGGTGGAGATTTAACAATTACAATGAGATATATATTTTAACAGATGAACCATATACGATCAAACGTTGACTTGGTTTGAATTTTTCACTGCACAGATGGGACATAAATGCATCACAACAGCTACCCCCAAACCTGAAGCTCCTATACCATTATATTTTTGATACTTATGCTGAAATGGAAGAGTTGTTGGCAAAGGAAAACATATCATACCGAGTTCACTATGCAAAAAATGAGGTAAGGATAATATAGGAAGTTATCAATTTGGAAACCAATAATGAATTTTTTCCTTTTTGGCCGGATGAAATTAATAATTAATTACAGGAACTAGTCAAAATATAAAAAACTAATAGGGGTTTTTTTTTCGTTTAATTTTTAGCCCACCGTCAGAAATTAATTACAAGCACTAGTCAAGATGCAAAGAACTAATAAGGGCTTTTTTCATTGGTTATTATAGCTGAAGAAAGTAGTGAAAGCATATCACCAAGAGTTCAAGTGGTATCATGCTGGGTATGTTCCAACATTTAAGGAGTATTTGAAAGTTGCACTAGTAACTGCATGTTATATGATGCTTTCCACTACTTCTTTGGTTGGTATGGGAAAAGAGTTAGTGACTGAGGAGAATTTTAAGTGGATTACAAGTGAACCTTTAATGGTAAAATCTTCTTCAATAATATGTCGATTGATGGATGACAGGATTGGACATAAGGTAAAAGTATCCCATCCCCTAAGCTTGCTCATTTCTTTTCTTTTCTTTTTTTTCTGACGACACTTTCATATATGCTCGTATCTTTTGGCAATTTTAGGACAACCTTATATTTGTTACTGTTTGGGTGGTCTAACCGTTTTTTCCTTTGATAACAATTTCTCAATCTTTTTTTAAAATATTTTGTATCATTCATAATGTTGACTTGTAGTACTTTTGTGTAGAATTCAAATCTATAAATTTCATCTTAAACAAATTGAAGATCCTATACAAAATTTCATGATCAAAATTAAGTGTTTTGCTCCTCGAATTCCTTCACTTAAACAAGGACAGACAAATTAGAACATACTTTTTCCTTCTATATAACTTATTGCGCCCGACTATATACTCCCTCCGTTTAAAAAAAGAAACTTTCCTTTTTAATCCGTTTCAAGAGAATGATCCCTTTCCTTTTTTTACAACACTTTAATTCTAATTTTTCGCGTGATATATTTAAGATCACAAGATTAACGGATATTTTGTTACATTTGACATATGACTGTCAAGTGGGCCGGGCCGGGCCAATTC
>NC_061113.1:216268799-216373573 GCF_002878395.1 Capsicum annuum
TATATATATATATATATATATAGTTATATAGTTATATAGTTATATATAGTTATATACTAATTTATAAACCATATACATAACGTATACATTAAATATACTCATCTATAGAAGATATACACACACACATATATATACCATTCAATATATTCACTACTTTAAATAAAACATACACTACAATATATATTTATATATACTAATTTATAAAACATATACACATGTATACGTTAAATATATACTACTTTATATTTAGAAGATATACACATACACACACATATATATACCATTCAATATGTACACTACCTTAAATAAAAGTATAAAACATATGCTACTTAATATAATAAATTAATAATACTTGATAATAAATTAATAATGTGTTAAAACTAAGTTCTTAATTTCAGTTTGTGAAATTCTGAATTTTCAAAAAAAAAAAAATCTTATTCGGGCCGGGCTGGGGCGGTTAACCGACGTGCCCAAATTGGGTTGGGTCCGGGTCAGGTTAACCGGGCCCAAATCATAAACCCAACCGGACCGCCGGAACCCTAAAGCTCTTGGGCTTACCGGGCCGGGTCAAACCTGGCCGGTTTAATTATGTGGGCCGGTTCGGGCCGGTTTTAACCGGCCCGTTTGACACCCTTAATTTGATATAACTTTAATTTAAGATCACAAGATTCAAAAGTTTTTTTATTTTCTTAAATTATATGTCAAGTCAAAGCATGTCATTCTTTTTGCTACATGCGAGGAAGTATATTGTTTATTTAACCTAATTAATTAATTTGAATTTGTGTATTAGTTTGAACAAGAAAGGGGACATGTTGCATCAGCAGTTGAAAGCTATATAAAGGAGTTTGGTTGTTCAAAGCAGGAGGCTTATGTGAAGCTTGAGAAACTTGTAGTCAATGCATGGCAAGACATAAATAAGGATTCCCTTCATCCGACGCCTGCGCCCATGCCTATCCTCTTGCGGGTACTCAATTTTACCCGCGCCATCAATCTCTTATACAAGGATGAAGATTTATATACAAATTCCAAAACCAAGCTAAAGGATATCATTAATAAAATATTAGTCCAACCACTCAAAATATAGTACTACCTTTAAATTATGCACGTTATTTCCTCGTGATTATCAAATAAAAGTAAAATGATGTTTTGATTAAGTATGTATAGGTGTTACGTTTCAGTGTTTATTTCTATTCGACATAAATATGAATGTTTTGGTTTTTTTTCAATGAGATTTCTCTCTCTGTGATAAATATTTTTTGATGTATTTAAGTTATACTGATTTTTATACACACTTACGTTTCCAGCGCTACGAACAAAGAAAATCGGACAAACAAAAAGGTTACTAAGAGTGAAGTAACGCACTTCTTTTTTGTAGTAAAACGATAACATAGTTGATATTACAAGCATTGCACTACTATATAGAAATGGACAAAAGCAGGTAGCTCATGACATGCCTACTTCTTGGCCAGGGGTAATATAGGTATTTAATGGTTTCACTGCTTTAAAAAATATTGTACCAAATTGCGTTATTCAACATTCATGGTACTCCCTCTGTACCAATCTATTCTTCCTTCATTTTGTTTTTAGTTGGTCTTTTGTGTCCTGATTCAATTGTTTGAGTCATGATGATACTGACATTTACTTTATTCTTTATTCCTCCAGTAAGTAAGCCAACATTATAACAAATTTGATTATTTAGGACGGATTATTTGGTCACTTATAAGTCATATTTTGTCGCAAAAGATTTAGCGTGATGAAAAAAAATTTGTCAATCAATCATCTCCAAAAGTGGGTCACCAAAAGTAGACAAGATAATTTAGTGCTTCGTCGCTAAAAAAACTTAGCTACAAAAAAAAAAAAATCGTCTCCAAATGTGTTGCATTTATGACGAATCTGTTTGTCATAAAAATATAATTTTTTTTGTAGTCGATGATATGCTTTTGTCAGTAAAAAATTAGCAATACCGATAAAATTTCATTGTCCCTAATTATTTAGTTCTATTAGAGACGACACAAATTGTCTCTAGAGTTATATACATTTCGTGGTTGAACAAATGTATTTTCGTCACTATTGACAACTTTTTGTAAACAACAATATTTTTTGTCCTTAAATGTATGATTTAGTGACAAATTTATTATTATAATAAAGATTAATAATTTTATAGTTAAATCTATTGTCATTAAAAATAGTATTTTTTTCCCGACGATATAGAATTGTCACTAAATTATTATGATTACTGACAATTGTGAGTATCATAAAATACAAAATTAATTTGTATCAAATAAAAAGAAAGATATTGAGACAAATACATTTGTCACTAATTATAGTCAAACTTATGATGAACTAATTTATTTCGTGACGAAAATATTTGTCTTGAAAAGTCTAGTTTAAACGTTGCTAAAAGTTATCTTTGATAATAAAAGCTTTTGTCACCAATACAAGAAAATAATTAATTATTTCGTATTGATATTATTTTTTAAATTATAATTGAATAAATTAAAAATAAAATTATAAAACATGCCAGATAATGATAAAATTCACCCACAATCATACAATTAAAAAACTAAAATTGTACTAAGGTAATATCTCCCCACGGGACAAAGAAAAGTAAAATAAATCCAGCACAAGGAAAATCTAACTGAAATATAGTACTAAATATTACTCCTATCCTAAACTCAGGTAGATATAAAGAGGTTTCTTCCAAAGTACCAATAACGTGTTGAACTTGCAATTAGTCTTCATTCAACTCTTACTTTTACATCTGTGGAAAAAAAAAAATTAAGATTGATGATGATGCTTTTAGATTTGATAGTCAAAATGACTCTACATGCTACTGCTGCTCCAAGCCACAACTAGAATTCATTAAACATGTAATTATGAAAAGAAAGGCTACCCAAAAACTAGATAAATGTTATCCATTAAACAAATCAAACTTCTACAACAACGTAACAACAATAACATACTCAGTGTATTCCTACAAAGTGGAGTTTTGGACAGGGTAAAGTGTACGCAGTCCATAAAACTACCTTAAATAAAATATACAACAACAACATACTCAGCGTATTCCCATATAGTAGGGTCTGTGGAGGATAATATGCACGTAGTCCCTACCACTACCACAGATGAAGTAGAGAGGTTATTTTTGATAAAACTCCCCGCTCGGGATAAATAACAGTATAACCCAAAAATACATAAAAGCACACAACAACATGGTATAACACATTGCTAGCTAATACAAGAAAAAAAAAATCATAAGATAATATTATAAATTATTACTTCAAAATCATAGATATCATCAAAACACTCAGATCATACTTGATTGCAAAATTATCTAAGGATTGGTTAGCACAATTGCTGGAGAAACTAGCATAGTAATGCAAGAAAAATGTTATATCTAAGTGGATAAGTGTTGTAGAAACAACTTCAAGTAAACTTGCTCTATCTGCCACATATTACTTGCCTATTGACTTATCTCTGCAAAAGAAAAATACAATATGTGTAGGGACCTTATAGCATATATGCCAGATGTTGCTATACCTTTTGATAAATTCGAAATACTGCTATTTTGAGTGTGTGAAAATAAAGTTATGCTTGATAGAAAATTTATTGATTTAAGTATAAAGAAAACAACTTTGCAGAAGAAAAACTTAGGATAAATTTTGAAATTCCTAAATTCGAAAGATTCACAACCAATAGGGCCAATTAGCAATAAAATAGTTGTTATCAAATAGTTTTTGCATTTGGCATAGGTAATTTAGACGATTCCCCTTTTGGAATTTTCAATTTTCTACAGAAATTTTAATGTCCCTCTTTAAATAAAAACAACATAAATCACTAAATAAACCTTCAGTATTTCATCCACAGAACTTGCTCAGAGAAATGACATTCATCTATTAATTTGCTTTCTTTCACTCAAGTATAGTTTCATGTTTCATTCATATTGTTGAAGCACAGCCAAACTATCATATATGCTTAGCTATTATCTCATCAAAAGGGTATCTAAATGTTTTCCTTTAAGGCAACTCACTCTATTTTCATCCAGTTAAATAAGTATAGTAGTATGTTGTGTTAAGAAGAACAATCAGGGTGAATTCAGCACTGGAGTTCATTATGGGTCAAGCAGTTTTAAATGCTTCTTGGCCAAAGCATTAAGTAGTCACACATCAACAACATTTAAGTTCAACAATTTATTTTTTGGATAAGGTCAAATTTTATTTTAAAAAATACTAAGATAGTACAGAGAAGTACAAAAAGAAAACAACATAACAAAACATTAGCATATCAAGTAAACCCCCTTAGTAAACCAAGGAGACCCATGTTTTCAGGTTCAATAGTAAAAGAACTCAATGGACAAGTGTGAAAGACAGGTTAACTCACTTTGCCAAACCAAGGACAGAATAAAAAAGAATTGGTTCACCAGTTTCCTCCTAGTGATCATACGTTGAGTCAAAGCGCCATCCTTGCTTTGCAGCAAGTCTCTCGTGATAGTGGAATTACAATAAAATTACAACTGAAAATTAACAAGGGAATAAAAATAAAAAATTATCTTCTTCTTCTTCGGCTGAGGCGCAGATATCTCGCTATCTTTAAGGAGATTCAAGCCCATTGCAGAAAAATATTTTACTGGTCCAACAGTTATCTTCTTGACTTATCCCCTTCAGGATACAACAGCCTTCTTACAAAAAACAGCTCAATAACTCTGGACAAGATTTGAGTTCAAAGCTCCACCAAAAGAACACCTTCTTTCAACTAATAAACTCTTTTTTACTAACTTTTGTGAACTCTATATTTTCTTGTGCGTTTAAAAATTATGTAAGACCACCTCTATTTATAAGAAAGGAGGTCTTCCATACAATCAATAAGTATGAATGATAAGTAGTAAAGATGGAATATCAATGATCTTTAGGTTAAAAGAGTTACAAGAGTTACACATAAAGAGTAGGATAATGGAGGAATTAAGAATAGGAAGTTACATGAATTTCAAGAAAAATAGTGATCAAATTCATCTATCACAACCAAGAGTCAAAAGCTCTTAATGCATTTTATGACAAAAGAATTCCATGCACGTTCATGCCATTAATGTAAAGGAGATGTCTAACAAAGGACACTATATTAATATGCCATAATATGGCCAATAAACGTACTGAAATGATTAACTTAAATGAGAAGTTAACTGCATGATTTTGTAACCTCCATCACCACTAAAGAAAGATATAACAACTTAATGTATAGGGGTGAATGACATAAATTCGTAGGTAGCTTTCCAGTGAACAAAAAAAATAATGCATAATAATATTAAAAATTTGATATTAAAATGCTAAGTAACCTACACTCGCCCACTCATTTTGATATTAACACAACAGAGTCCATTAGTTGGAGGAAGACTACTATGCATAATGAAGGTGTGCTATGCATTGAACCTCCACTTAGTAAGACAATAATTTTTACTCCAGAGTTATAGTGGTCTCAAACTTGAACTATGACTGCTTTTGGGAAAATAAAAAGTTACTACTTACACATAATAGTCAAGGTGTTGACATGAGCTTTATAGCCAACACATTACTCTCTTGTGCTATCCCGATTTTATGAGTTTCTTTGAGAATGAGCCTAATTCTTATAGGAAGCGGCCTAACTCCACCCTCACATAGGTGAAATCTGTCGAGAGTGCTCCTATAATTTAGTACCCCACTCATACGAGCTACAGATTTTCATTAGGAGTTTCTTAAACTCAACCCTACAACCATTACAGGAAAATGCACTCACACTTAGAGAGGGATAAAAAATAGTACATTTTTCACAACAAGCCATCATGTTATTTGTTTTTCCCCATTGAACCTGGTTATAGGATCTCTATTCCCTAGGTTAGGTTTCCTTACATATAACTCAAGATTCAATAGATTTCAATCCCAATCCCCTTGATATGCTCCAGAGCTTTTCTCTTGCTAAGGCCTTAGTCAATGAATCTGCAAGATTATCATAAGATTTGATAAAATTAACATTAATAGTACCATTTATCAAATATTATCTCACATTGCTGTGTTTTCTCCTTATAAGTCTGGATTTACTATTGTAATAACGATTTTGAACTATACCAATTGCAGCAGTGCTATCACAATGAATTAAAATAAGAGAAATTGATTTTTCAAAAAAAGGTATTTGAAATAATAAATCTCTCCGCTTCCTCACTAGTTGAAACTAAAGCAATTAGTTCAGCCTCCATAGTAGAGTTAGCAATTATAGTTTGCTTTTTAGACTTCCTATAAATAGCATCACCACCCAAAGTAAAAACATAATTAGTAGTGGATAAAAAATCACCTGTTAAAGTGTTACAATCTGCATCACAAAAGCCTTCAAGTACAACAGGATATTTTTATAGAACAAATCATAATTTTTTGTTCCAATTAAGTATCTCATAACTCTCGTTATAGCATGCCAATGTTCATTACCTGACTTGCTGTTGAACCTGCTAAGTACTCCTACTGCATATGAAATAACAGGCCTAGTGCAATCAGTCAGATATCTCAAACTTTCAATTATGCTAGCATATTCCTTTTGATTTGTTACATCATTTTGACTTTCAACATGAAACAAGTGAACGCTAGAATCAAATGGAGTTATAACACGCTTGCAATCAAGAAAATTATATTGTTTCAAAATTTTCTCAACATAATGTGACTGGTCTAGAAAATTCCATCACATGTTCTAGTAATTTTTATTCCTTGAATAAAATTTATCTCCCCAAGATCTTTCATATCAAAATGGCTTCTAAGAATATTTTTAGTTTCACCAATAACATTCATGTTAGAGCCAAAGATCAATATATCATCAACATACAGGCAAATAATAACATGTGAATTATTCCAAGGCTAATGATATATGCACTTATCACACTCATTTGTTTTAAAGTCATTATCAATCATGCAGGAATCAAATTTTTCATCCCATTGCTTTGGTGTCTGTTTTAAGTAATATAAAGATTTAGTAAGTTTACATACTTTGGTTTCTTAGCCAGTCTCAACAAAACACTCAGGTTGTTTCATGTAATCTCCTCACTTAGGTTTCCGTTTAAAAAAGAGTTTTTGCATCCATTTGATGAATTTGTAAATCAAAAATTATCGCAATAGCAACTAAAAGTCTAATGGATGTAATTCTAATTATCAAAGAAGAAGTATCAAAAAATTCTAGTTCTTCTAGTTGCTTAAAGCCTTTAGCCACTAGCCTAGCCTTGTATTTATCAATAGATCCATCCGATTTTAAATTTTTTACATAAGATCCATTTATATTCAATTGTTTTACAACCTGGTGGTAAATTAACTAGCTTCCAAGTTTATTGGAAATTAATGATTTCATTTCATCATTTACAGTCTCTTTCCAAAAAATAGCATCATCTAAAGACAAAGTTTCTTTTAAAGTGATAGGGTCATCTCCAATGTTAAAAACATAATAATTAGGACCAAAACTTTTTTCTACTCAAACTCGTTTACTTCTTCTTAACTCAACATTATTATTTTATTTATTTTTCAAAGTAGAAGTAGAAGTAGAAGAACTAGGTAGTGAAAAAATATTTTCTTCAGTCTTTTGACCCTCACTATTTTTAGAATCAAAAAGGAATTCATTTTCATGAAAAATAGCATCACCTGATTCTATTATAACTCTATCTTTAAGATTAAGAAATTTATAGGCTGTACTATTTGAAGTATAACCAAAAAAAATACAAGTAGTAAATTTTATACCTAACTTAAAGATTTTAGGATCTATTAACCTTACATAGGCTAAGTGTAATACCCCGTACTTCTACCTAGATTAGAATCATCCCAGAAATATTAAAGACTTGCTTTAAATATGAATCCACTTTTATACATATGCTATTTTTCAAGATTTTTATTCTTTATCATGTGGGAAATTGAATAAAATTTCCATCGATACCAAATTCGCCGAAATCTGATACCCGGGCAAAGAGTTAGAGCCCTTTTAGTGAGACGGTATATCACCTGAGCCATCAGCGCATCACAGAGCCAGCTTAAATGGCAATTGCCAATTTCCAGTGTTGCTCTACAATAGTGGCACGTTGCGCCAAACTTCTAGGTCTCAAACAAAGTGGCAACGCAATAGCTTCACCTCGCACCACCATGCAGATTCCTAATTGTCCAATTCCAGTGACTTTGCGCGATAGTGGCGCATCGCACCAAGGATGAAAATCGGGAAATTTTCACAAGAATTAAAAAAACATCTCCTAGGGTTAAAAGGATCAATTTACCTACACTATATAATCTCAAAAACATGGATTTGAGCCTCCATTACACCAAAATATACTCTATTCTCTCAAAATCCTCTCAAGAACACATTATGGTTTTTCATAAAAAATTCAAGTTCAAGAATTTCTCTCCGTTCATAAAATCAAGAACTAAGTTATTTACAGTATTGATTCATGGATTCCTTTCGTCCATGAAGTTCAAGAACCCTATTTTAAACTCTGTCATAATGTTTTTATTTTGAATTGATTTTGTTCATGTTATCATTGTTATATGATTGCCAAGATTTGCATCTTTATCATGTTTTCATGAAACTACGTTAGTATAGATTTGAAATTCATGCAATTGAGTTAAATTGTAGGACCATGTGGTATTAAATTGATGATCATACCTATGCCCTAAGTGTGCATACAAGGTGTTTGATAATATGCCCCAATAAATAAATAATGATCAAGTGCTTAGTTTTCATGTGTCAAGATTTTGTCATGTCTCTTAGGCTATGCTATACCTACTTGATTAAGATGATTCCCATGCTAAACCTATGCATTGTGATTGCTTGATGAGATGTTCATGAGATTAGAAGCATGAAATTATGTCATGTTTAAATGCATTACTATCCATGTACAACTTTATGATGATCATGTGCTTCATGAAATTCGCAACTATGAAATTATGAATTTGTTGATATTGGTCATGTGATAAAAAATGTCAAACCTTGTCAGTTTCATTCTATCGAGTCTTGGGGGTACTTGTACCCGATAATTTAGCTGTGTGCCTAGAGCCAGTGTCATCTTTCATGATACTCTTAGATAAGTCACAATCCATAGAACTCAGTCAGTCATGTGACTCAGGAAATCTCAGAAATCTCAGTAATCTCAGTAGTTCAGTAATCTCAGTGATCTCAGTATTCCCAGTAAATCTCAGTAACTTCAGTACTCTCATTCAGTCCTCAAAACTCAGTAGCATTCTGTTAGTCAACGAAACTCAGTAAACTCAGTTTAGCTCCACTAAATAATACCACTAGTATTAGTTCAGTGTCTTCAGATGGGAGTAGGATTCAGCACCGAGCAAGCCTAGGGATGGGGACTCACCCGCTAGATAGGACTGAGATCCCTAGAAGCAATCCCTAAGTTCTAGAGCTACGTAGCTAGCGTAGGTACGAGATGTCACCCGATAGATAGAACTGACATACTCAAGGATCACCCATTAGCATATTAAATGTATAGGACTGATCCCAGAGGTCACCCGCCAGATTAGGACTAACTCCGCAGCAGTTGTCTTTACCAGTGGCGCAGTATGGACACCCTTCCAACTGGGGTTACAGGTTGGACCCCAGTTAGCTTATATATGGCATGTCAGTTAGATCATTATCTCTCACAGTCTCAATTTCAGTCTCAGTCTCAGTAATAGAACTCAGATAGTTCTACAGATTTCAAGACTGTCAGATACAGTTACTCATGTTCTCAGTTATATCAGTTATTAGATGCATGTTATCAGTATTCAACTTTAGGAACTGTCAGATACAGTCAACCAAACCAGTACATTCAATCGTACTGACACATTCGCGCTATGGTGTTTTATACCATAGGTTTAGAGACACGAGCTCCAGAGCACCAGTAGCATTCCAGTCTCAATAGTTAGAGTTAGAAGTGAGTCCTCATCATTCGAGGACATGATTATTACTTTATTTTATCGTTAATTAATTTATTAGTTAGATTTAGTTGGGGACATGTCCCATCAACTCCTTATTCAAACAGTTTAGAGGTGTTTAGACTATCGTGTTCAGTTAGTTATTTCAGTTGTTTTGGATATTTCATACCCCACCAGATGTTATATTTTTATCAGATATTATGTCTCAGTTTTGAACCTTATGGCCTTTCAGTTCATGTTTCCGCATTATACAGTATATTATTTAGTATATAGGTACAAATATCAGTCTTGGGTTAGCTTGTGGTCCTTCGGAGTCATGAGCACCATGTAGCGTTCCGGGTACCAGATTTGGGGTGTTACACTAAGCAACTCCAAACTCTTAGATATCCCAAATTTGGCTTATGACCTTTCCACAACTCAAAAGGTGTTAGTTTGATCTTTTTATGAGATACACGATTCAACACATAACAAGCAGTCAAAAGAGTGTCACCTCAAAAACTTAAAGGTGCACTAGACTCAATTAACATGACATTAGTTAACTCAACTAAAGTTCTATTTTTTCTTTCGGCTACCCCATTAGATGCGGGTGAATAAGGAGTAGTAGTTTCATGAATTATATCCAAAAATCTAATAAAAGAATTGAACTCATGTACCTCATATTCACGACCTCTATCACTTCTTATTCTTTTTATTTTTCTATTAAACCGATTTTTAACTTCAAGGAGAAAAGTTTTAAAATTCTCAAATGCATCACTTTTATTTTTCATCAAGTAAACATATGTAAACTTAGAAAAATCATCAATAAAATTGATAAATATCTATTCCTCCATGAGATAAAATTGCTCCGTGTTCACAAATATCAGTATGAACTAATTCTAATAAATCAATTTTTCTTTGAACTTGAAAATGAGGCCTTTTTTGTGATTTTAGCTTTACTACAAGCTTCACATTTTTTTAAAAAAATTTGGCCAATGGAAGTAATCCTAATGTCCCGACCCAAAAACTCGGGTTATGATGGCACTTGTAGCAGCGTATCTTAACAAGTAAGCCTATCACCCAAACTGATACAAAAAGAGAAAAGGATAGAAATATCCCAAGGTAAGGCTTCTAGAACAAAGCCGAACCATATAAATAATCATAACAATGTGGAAAGAACTTACCCAATATACTAATCATGCCCAAAACTAGAGTTTAAGAACTATTAACACAATCCGAGAGTCAAATACATCAAAAAAATAACCACAAAGAAATAATAACTGTCTCTGAATACTAAAAAATACATAACTACGATAGAAAATAAAGGTGAACTTTGGACGCATGAATGTCCAACCGCTACCTTGAAAACTCCAATAATTTCCCGAGTCAATCAAGCTGAGAAGCACTCGAGCTAGGACCTGCACCGAAAGGGCACAGTAGGCATGAGTACAGTCCACTTGGACTCAGCAGATATCATAGGCCGACCAAGCAAAGTAGTAAATAAAGCATAGAAAATATACACTAAGGGCACGTCGCCTGCAATCAGAAAATATCCCACAATGGTAGCACACAATGCTTGCACTAATAGTTCTAATATATCTTACATATATTGAAACATCACACCAAGATAGAACAAAAGTACATATTATATCACACATAAAAAGAACAAGGGGAACATGCATATACAAGATCATCAAATACAAGTAAAAGAAGATACGATAACTATATAGATAACAAGTCAATATGCCTATAGATAACAAGTCAATATGCCTATACAACACAACATAACATAATAAAGTAAGTGCAATGTATATGATGATGATGATGATGCATGAGGTCGTCGTACAAACTCCGGGATCGTCGCACAATCCTCGTATACACCTACGGAGGCAAGCCTCCCCATGCAGGACCCATGGGGGATTTGTCAACCCGTATACAATCCACATATCTCATATGTCTTTTCCAGCACATCCCTTAGAAAGAGTTTTATAAGGTGTTCAAATAATTTTTAAAAAGGTATTGCCAGTGTTTCTCAGATGTTGCCACAGTGGTACTAATGTTTCATGAATGAGTATGATATGAAGATGTAATGCTCACAACCAATCACAATGAGTATTTCCACAAACAACCACATGATGTATTTCGACAACCAACCACAATGATACATTTCCACAACCAAATGTGTCAATATCTGCTCATTATTTTCGTATCATCCATGAATTTTCACTTGTCTAATTTGCCAATAAAGTATGAATATAATTACAATACACCAATGGTGACACATTAAAATTTTATCAACACAATACAATTATTCATATGTATTCAAGGTTATCAATATCACATAGGATCCCACACGGTCATACATATCACATAATATCTCAATTTCGATAATTACATCACAAATAAGCTCCCACATGGGCACGACACATAAATATCCATTTTTCATGATTGGTTCCTACCCTTAACATGTATTTTGTATCATCATTTACTACCCAGCTTAGTCTGAAAGAGTTAAGTCATAACCTACCTCAAAAGTCAAAACTAGTCTGCTATACTTAAACCCCCGAACTTACTTTTCATGAAAAATCTTGAACTCCACTAAAAATATCAAATATGAAATCTACGCATCAAGACAAAACCAACAACACCCATATTGACTGCTTTTGGTTCGGGGTCAAAACGGACCCCCAAAATGGGTTTCCGACAAAAGAAGGGCAAAATTGAAACTTTACTTCAAAGAAAATATTCTCCATTTTAGAAACCTACATCTGAAAATCCAAGTTAAATAGAGTCAAAAATGGGGTTCAAATCGAAGAAAAAATATTTTTGATCTTTACCGGGTAAAATCTTGAAAATTCGAGTTAAAATGAAGAATCGGAGTTGTTTTGAAGGTTAAATTGATGAAAAACTAATAATTATTAGATAAAAATATTATTCAAGTAAAAGGAGTGAAATTTGGGTTTAAAATCATGCCCTAAGATTTTTTGGGGTTTTGAGAATTTGTCAAGAAATTACTAAGAAAAGGGGTGAATTCTTACCTTAAATCTGTAATAAAACCAATAAATAGATGTTAATCTAGCTTCAAGCTCTTATAAACTTTACTTTTAACTTCCATACTATTTTAGGGTTTAACTCTCAAGGGCCAAGATAAAAAATGAGCAAAATGGATCAAAAATAGGGCGAAATCTACTATATATAGCAGAAAATCTGCAATGGTAGTAGTTTTTTTTCCAAGTCCAAACGGACTTTGACGGGATGTCCGGAATTCGTTCGGAGTCCGATATATGCAAACCAACTATGCAATCATACTATATTTGACGTTTCGGACGCATTGGCGATATTAGATTCTTAAAAAAATACTATTTCCACAAAGTTGACCCCAGAAACCCGAAATTATAATTTTCAAAACTGAGGGTGGAAATGATATTTAAAAGCCGTGAAATCATACCAAACATGCTAACACCCTAAATTCGATATTCTAGATCTACTGGAAAAGTCATATTTTCCATCCGAGGTCATTTCGATCAAATGTGGGTCCCACATTTCCAATTTTCCAACTTTTCGACCAATAGGTCAAAATGAGCTAGGGTGCTTCGGGACCCTAACTAAAGGTATACCTAGCCTAAAGTCGATATTCCAGAGCTGCCGGTGCAGTCCGTTCGGTCATCCGTTGCACAGATCAAAAGATATCCACATAAGTCCAAAATAAGGCTCTCGAAGCTATCAAAAACTACAATATTGCATAAACTATACCAAAATGCATCAAAACTCATGTCAATCACTCCCACACCCCATAAATATCATAATGCAACTACGGGGAGGGGTAAAATAGTAAAATAACACAAAATCACAAATTTCACATATTTCATCAAATTTTTAGGTCGTTACATCATCTACCACTAAAAATCTAGTTCGTCCTCGAACTAAGGCAAAAGAAATACCTAAATCAACAAACAGCTGGAGATAAGGACTACGCATATCATACTCGGCAAAGGACAACCGCTCATCTAACTTAACTGAATCCTAATGAATGACATGAGACTCATCTGGAATATAACAACGAACCATAGAAACATGAAAAATTGGATCAACAACTGATATATCAAGGGGCAAAGCCAACTCATAATCCACACCACCAACAGTTCGAAGAATCTCAAATAGACCAATATACCTGGGGCATGCCCCTCTTCCCAAACCTCATCACACCCTCCATGGGTAAAACATTAAGGGAAAAATGATCACCAACACTAAATATTAAGGCGCAAAGTCTACGATCAACATAACACTTCTGCCTATCTAAGTCTATCCTGAATGACCTGGAGTCTATCCAACGACTCACAAAGCAAGTATGTACCTCGAGGTCTCACCTCTAAAACATCGAACCAACCTACTGGGAGCGACAATGCCTACCATACAACACCTCAAAAGGAGCCATAGTAATACCGGAATGATAGCTATTACTATATGCAAACTCTGTTAAAGCCAATTGTTGCTCCCATTGGCCTCCGAAATCCATCGCGCACGCGTGAAACATATCCTCTAAAACCTAGATAGTGCACTCTGACTGGCTATCAATCTGGGGGTGAAATTTTATGCTAAGATCAACCTAAATACCCACCTCATCCTAAAAGGTCTTCCAAAAGTAATATGTGAATACAAAACCTTGATCTAAAATAATGGTCACCGACGCACCATGCAGACGCATAATCTCACGAATGAAGATATGGGCTAATCTCTCAGCACCGAATGAGACTTGAACTGGAATAAAATGAGCTGACTTAGTCAATCAATCCATGATGAACGAAACACTATCAGAACCATGAGAAGTATGAGGCAACCTAGTCACGAATTTTACAGTGATCCATTCCCACTTTCACTCGGGAACGGGTAACCTCTGAAGCAAACCACCAAGTCTCATATGCCCGGCCTTCACCTGCTAACAACACAGGCAACGATCCCCAAAAAATTCAGTATATCTCGCCTTATGCCACCCCACCAGTGTTGTTGTCTCAAATCAAGATACATCTTAGTCACACTTGGATGGATGAAATATCTGGAACAACAGTACTCCTCCAAGATCAACCTAATCCAGCCACCTATTTTTGGCAAACAAACTCGACCTCTAATCTGTAAAAATCCATCTAAATCAAGTGAGGCTTCCTTATCCTCCCCACTCAATACCTTATCTTGAATCAACCTCAATCCAACATCATCAAACCAATGAGCTCGAATCTGCCCTATCAAAGAAGATCTAGCATCCATAAATGCCAAAACATGACTCGATGTCGAAATATCAAGCCTAACTATCTGGTTAGCTAAAAACTGAATCTCTAAGGCCAAAAGCCTCTCCTGGGTCAAAAGATGTGCCAAGCTACCCATACTAGTGGACATTCGGCTCAAGGCATCCGCAACTATATTAGCCTTACCTGAATGGTAGAGAATAGCCAATAGTGTTGCCTCATATTAAGATCTCGCAGGGTGAAGAAGTACTGAAAGCTACGATGATCTGAGAAGATCTCACCATGGACTCCATACAAGTAGTGCCTCCACAACTTCAAAGCAAACACAACTACGCACAACTCCAAATCATGGGTAGGATAATTCCTCTCATGGGGCTTCAATCTTAACGAGATGCATACACAATTACCTTGTCCACCTACATTAACACAATACCTAACCCAATACCTGAAGTGTCACAAAAGATGGTAAAACCCACGCCCTCATTTGGTAAAGCTAATATAGGAGCTGAAGTTAATAAAACCTTGAGTTTTTTAAAGCTCGCCTCACAAGTATCGAACCACTGAAAAGAAATCTTCTTCTAGGTCAACTTAGTCAAAGAGCTGCAATAGAAGAGAAACCTTCAACAAAACACCAATAATACCCGGCCAAGCCAATAAAACTTTGAATCTCGGCGGGCAAAGTAGGTCTAGCCCAATGACGAACCGATGCAACCTTGGCTGGATCAACCATAATACCTTTCTTAGTCACCATATGACCCAAAAAAAATAGACTCCAACCAAAACTCGCACGTAGAGAACTTAGCATATGACTCCTCATTCTTCAATCTCTGACGCACAATTCGTAAACACAATAACAAAGGAGTCGAGATATGGTCTAAACACATGATTCACCAACTCCATGAATGAGGTAGGGGAATTGTTCAACCCAAAATACATGACCAAGAACTCATAATGACCATATCAAGTCTGAAAAGCTATTTTTAGAATATCTAAAGCTCTAATCATCAACTAGTGATAATCGGACCGCAAATCAATCTTCAAAAACACCACAACTCCCTGAAACTGATCAAACAAATCATCGATATGAGGAAGAATCGTTACCTTATTCAACTATCGATAATCAATTTACATCTACATAAACCCATCATTTCTCTTCACAAACAAGACAGGAGCACCCCAAGATAAAACACTAGGTCGAATAAATCCTTTATCCAACAACTCCTACAACTGATCCTCTAGTTTCTTCAACTCTGTTGGGGACATCCTATAAGGAGGAATTGAAATAGGCTTGGTGCTTGGCTCAACATCAATAATAAAATTAATATCTCGATCCGAAGGCATACTAGGCAAGTTTATAGGGAACACATCCATAAACTCATGGACAACATGGATGGAATCCAAGAAAGAAAGCGAAATAACACTTATTTCATGAATATGGGCCAAGTAAGATAAATATCCCCTCTAAACCAAATTACGAGCCTTAACATAAGATATGACCCTCTTAGGACCCAAATGAAGTGTACCCTTCCAAGCTATCCTTGGCACACCCGACGAAGCTAAAGTCATAGTCTTAGCAAAATAATCTAAGACAGTACAATAAAGAGCCAACTAATTCATGCCTAAAATAACATCAAAATCGACCATATCTAATACAAGCAAATCTAACAAAATCTCATGTCCAGCAAAAGTCATAACACAAGATCGATACGCCCGATCCACCACTAAAAAATCACCTACCGGGGTAGATGCACGAATAGGCATGGTAAGAGCATCACTAATAGAATCAAAACTCAAAGTAAAATATACAGATACATAAGAGAAAGTCTATCTGGGATCAAATAATACAGATGCAGGTCTGAAACAAATGGGGACGATACCTGTGCTCACAATATTTGAAGCCTCTACCTCTGGTCTGACTGGTATGGCATAACACTGACTATGACCACTGACTAGCTGAATAGCCCCGCAATCCCTGCCTCAGGCTCCACTAGCTCTGCCTCTCGCACCTCGGGAAAAACCCTACCTCTCATAATTAAAATAGGAGTAGCTCTAAACACTCGATGAGGAAAGTCCTTGGGCACATGGACAGTCTCATCACATACATAGAAAACTGTAAGCTTTCCCTAATGGCCACCCTACATTGATGAACTAGAATACCCATAAGAACCTCTAAAATTGCTGCCTCATTGAGTCTGACCTTTGAACTTACCAAAATGGCGCACCCTCTTGGTGCCTCTCTAAGATACCCGAGGAATATCCTCTGTCACCTTAACATGATCCACAATACTCTAAAAAAACCCTGAGACGTGGCTCACTGAAGAGCATGAGGCATGGAAAGTCCAGCTGACTGAGATCCCACTTGAGAAGGTAACACAGATGACGGCTAAACTCCTGCTCTCAAAACCCCATAGTCAGATATCCACACTGAAGGTGGAATAGTACTCAGGGTCTGAGGAGTACCCAAATCAGAAGCAGGTGCAATTGGAGGATCCACACTCTGAATTGGAGGAACACCCGACATAACCAAAGGAGAACCCTTTAGATGGGTCAGCAGACGCACCAACAATCCCTCCAACACTGGGGTAGACGAACTCTAAAGAACTGGAGTAGGACCCACACCTCTAACTTGCCTAACACGAGGATCAATAGAGAGTCCCCAAGAACTCATCCTAGATAGGGTTGCACCATGGACCCATCCATTCCATCGAGTCCATCCACGACTCGAGGTTTGCTTTCTGGGAGAAGGCTCTGCATCTCTACTCTCGCAAGACCTAGAGACACCATATACGCAGAAAGAGTGAAACACAACTCAAAACACAAAGTAAGAAAGAACTTTGCACGATAAAGAGTAAAATAAGAGAAGTTTCCTCAAGGCATCCTATAGCCTCTCAAAAATAGTTATGGATATCCACGTATCGATCTGCGAGACTCTATTATACATCCCGTTCTTACACCGTTGAGACCAATGAAACCTGGCTCTGATACTAATTTTGCACGATTCAAAAACCAATGTCATGATAGCACTTGTCACGGTGTATATTGAAAAGTAAGTCTATCACCCAAACTGATACAAAAAGAAAAAAAGATAAAAATATTCTAATGTAAGGCTTTTAGAACAAAGCTGAATCATATAAATAATCATAATAATATGAAAAGATCTTACCCAAAATACCAATCATGCCCAAAATTAGGTATCAATAGTGTAAGAACTACTAATATAATTCTAGAGCCAAATACATCCAAAAAATAACCACAAAGAAATAATAACTATCTCTAAATACTAATAAAGACATAACTACTATAGAAAGATAGAGGTGAAATTCAAATGCATGAATGTCCAACCGCTACCTTAGAAGCTCCAACAATCGATCGAGTCAATCAAGATGAGGTGCACTCGAGCTAGGACCTGTACCGAAAGGGCGCAGTAGGCATGAGTACAGTCCACTTGTACTCAGTAGGTATCATAGGCCAACCAAGCAAAGTAGTAAATAAAGCTTACAAAATATACACTAAGGGCATGTCACCTGCAATCAGAAAATATCCCACAACAGTAGCCCATACCACTAGCACTAATAGTTCTAATATATGTCACATATATTGCAACATCACACCAAGATAGAACAAAAGTACGTATTATATCACATATAAAAAGAACAAGGGGAATATGCATATACAAGATAATCAAATACAAGTAAAAGATACGATAAATACATAAATGACAAGTCAATATGCCAATACAACACAACATAACAAAATAAAGTAAGTACAATGTATATGATGATGATCATGATGATGATGATGCACGAGGTCGTCGCATAATACCCGTATACACCTACGGAGGCAAGCCTCCCAACGCAGGACCTATAAGGGTTCATCAACCCATATACCATCCACATATCTCATATCTTCTTTTCGGCATATCCCTTAGAAAGGGTTTTATAAGGTGTCACAATATATTGTAAAAAGGTGATCTCGATGTTTCATGAATGAGTATGATATGAAGATGTAATGCTCACAACCAATCATAATGATTATTTCCATAATCAACCACGTGATATATTTCCAAAACCAACCATAATGATATATTTCCACAACTACATGCGTCAATATTCGCTCATTATTTTTGTATCGTCCATGAATTTTCACGTGTCTCATTTGCCAATAAAGTATGAATATAATCACAATACATCAATGGTACCGCATTAGAATTTTAACAACATAATACAATTATTCATATGTATTCAAGGCTATCAATATCACATAGGACTCCATACGGTTACACATATCACATAATATCTTAATTTTGATAATTACATCATATATAAGCCCTCACACGGGAACAACACATAGATAGACATTTTTCATGATTAGTTTCCACCTTTAACATGTATTTTGTATCATTATTTACTACCCAGCCTAGTCTGAAAGAGTTAAGCCATAACCTACCTCAAAAGCTGAAATCGGTCCGCTACACTTGAACCCACGATCTTACTTTTCACGAACAATCTCAAACTTCACTAAAAACATCAAATATTAAATCTACTCATCAATACAAAATCAACGACATTCATATTGACTACTTTTAGTTCAGGGTCAAAACGGACCCCCAAAATGGATTTTCGAAAAAGAAGGACAAAATT
Organism: Capsicum annuum; assembly: GCF_002878395.1. NCBI lineage: Eukaryota > Viridiplantae > Streptophyta > Magnoliopsida > Solanales > Solanaceae > Capsicum > Capsicum annuum. The sequence continues at coordinate 216,288,558 of NC_061113.1, forward strand.
GGAACTTTACTTCAAAAATATGTTCCCCATATTTTTAGGAACATAAATCTAAAAACCCAAGTTAAATCGAGTGAAAAATGGTTTTCAAATCGAAGAAAAATTATTTTTGAGCTTTAACTGGTAAAATCTTGGAAATCCGGGTTAAAATCAAGAATAGGAGTTATTTTGAAGGTTAAATTGATGTAAAATTAGTAATTATAAGATAAAAATATTATTCAAGTGAAAGGCATGAAATTTGAATTTAAAATTATGCCCTAAGGTTTTTGCAATTTTGAGGAATTTACCAAGAATTGCTAAGAAAAGGGGTGAATTCTTACCTTAAATCCATAATAAAACCAAGAAATAGATGTTATTCTAGCTTCCAAGCTCTCACAAACTTTACTTTTAACTCACATACTATTTTAGGGTTTAACTCTCAAAAGGCAAGATGAAAAAGGACCAAAATTGATCAAAAATTAGGTGAAATCTGCTATATATTGCAGAAAATCTGCAACGGTAGCAGTTTTTTTTTTCCAAGTCCAAATGGACTTCGACGGGATACCCAATATTCATTCGAAGTCTGATATATGAAAACAAACTATTCAACCATTCTAAATTCGACGTTCTGGATGCATTGACGATATCAAATTTTCAAAAAAAAAAACATCGTTTCCACAAAGTTGATCCCCGAAACCCGAAATTATAATTTTCCAAATCGAGGATTGAAATGAGATATAAAAGCCGTAAAATTATATCAAATATAATAACACCCTAATTTCAAATTTTGAATCTGTAAGCGAAGTCAAATTTTCCATCCGAGGTCGTTTCGATTTAATGTGGGTCCCACACTCATATTTCTAATTTTTTAACTTTTCGACTAATATGTCAAAATAAGATTTGGTGCATCGGGACCCAAACCAAAGGTCTACCTAGCCTAAAATCGATCTTCTAGAGTTTCTGGGGCCGTTTGTTTGGCCATCGGTCGCACGGATCAAAAGATATCCGCATAAGTCCAAAATAAGGCTCTCGAAATCATCAAAAACCACAATATTGCATAAATGATACCAAAATGTGTCGAAAATCATGTCAATCACTCCCACACCCCAGAAATATCATATTGCAACTGCGAGGAGGGGTAAAATAGTCAAATCACACAAAATCACAAATTTCACATATATCATCAAATTTTTAGATCGTTACACCTAAACTACTCATGATTCCCACATAACGATCATTTATATGACACAAACAAGCATGCCAAAAATTAGTAGAAGAAAGAATATGAATAGAAGTTGATGTTTTATTCATTTCAACATTCAACTTGAACATACCATCGCAAGCATACCCCTTTCCCACAAAAATATTATTTTCACAATTACATACTGGTCGGATTCAATAATCTGTTTGAAGTCTGCTTTATTACGAATAAAACTAAACATCAAATTTTTTCTCATTGAAGGAGTATAAAGTACATCTTTTAAAATTAATACCCTTACAGAAGTAAAATTCAACTTGAAATCTCCCATTCCAAGTACTTGAGTTGTGTGAGAATCTCCAAGCATGATGATTTTGGGCTCCTCAAAATTAGTGTATTTTCTAAATTAGTCTTTGTCATAACAGACATAAAGGTTTGCACCAGAGTCATCCCCACATCCATCAATATTCTCCACCGTGTTTATGTCTATTATCATCGCCACAAATGGTTCTTTGGTAACGTTTGCCTGAGGTTTAGGCCCACATTTTTTAAATTTGCAAAATTGAGCAATATGCCCACTCTTGCAACAGACAAAGCATAGTCCTTTTTTGTACATATTGATTTTTTGCTTAGTTGTTTCCAAGATTATTGTCCTTGGGATGTTTACCATCATTTTTTTTGAATTTTTTCTTCTTAAACCTCAAAGTAGTATTTTTGTTAGTTTCGCGGGCAACATTATTTGAAGAATTTAAATTTACCTTTGGTGTGATGTTCTTCTCTTCTATTTGCAAAAGTACATCTTGGCCCCTTACCTCTTCTTCTATGCAAATTCTCGTTATCAAAGTCTTAAGAGAAATTTCCTTTTGCTTATGGCTAATAGTTTTTTAAAACTCCTCCCGCGAAGATGAAAGTTTATCAATTATGCCACAAACAATGAAGTTATCTTCAATTTTGACTTCCTTGGTCCTAAGCTCGCCAACAATCATTACGAAGTATTGAGCTTGGTCTACCACTAATTTGTTGTCCACTATTTGGAAACGAAAAAATTTGCTAGCCACATATTTTTTTGCTCCCACCTCCTTAGTGTTATACTTACTCTGCAAGGCTTTCCAAATTTTTGTTTCACTAGAGTAAGTTCTATCACAATAATCATAAAAATTATCAGATAGACAATTAAGCAAAAAATACCGACATTTGTAGAAGCCACCATCATATTTTTCAACTTTCTCTTGTAGAGAAATAATTTCATCGTTGGCCATGGAAGAGTTACCTACTTTGTTTAGGTTCTTCTCAGTTAACACATAAGAAAAATTTAGAAGACTTAAGTAGAAAAACACTTTACCCTTCCACCTCTTGAAGTGAATACCGTTGAACCGAAATGGCTTGTTAAGATCTCTCATCTTGACATTCATGAATTTTTCAGTTGTTGACATGGAATCTCCTTACAATTGTTGGTTAAACTACAATAAAATTAGAACTAAAAATTTATAAGTGAAGAAAAATAAAAAATTATCTTCTTCTTCGGCTGAGGGGCGGATATCTCGCTCTCTTTAAGGAGATTCAAGCCCGCTGCAGCAAAATATTTCACCGATCTAGCAGTAATCTTCTTAACTTGTCCCCTCCATGATACAACAGTCTTCTCACAAAGAACAACTCAATAACTCTGGATAAGATTTGAGTTCAAAGCTCTACCAAAAGAACACCTCCCTTCAACTAATAAACTCTTGTTTTACTAACTTTTGTGAACTCTATATTTTCTTGTGTGTTTAAAAATTATGTAAGACCACCTCTATTTATAGGAGAAAAAGTCTTCGATGCAATGAATAAGTATGAATGATGGATAGTAAAGATGGAATATCAAAAGATAGAATATCAATGGTTTTAAGGTTACAAGAGTTACACACATAAAGAGTAGGATAATGAAGGAATTAAGAGTAGGAAGTTACATGGATCTCAAGAAAAATAGTGATCAAATTCACCCATTATAACCACGAGTCAAAAGCTCTCAATGCATTTATGACAAAATAATGTCATGCACGTTGATGTCATTAATGTAAAGGAGATGTTTGGCAAAGGACACCATGTTAATATGCCATAATATGGCCAATAAAGTTACTGCAATGATACACTTAAATGATAAGTTAACTGCATGATTTTGTAACCTCCATCACCACTAAATAAAGATCTAACAACTCAACGTATAGGGGTGAATGACATAAATTCGTAGGTAACTTTCCAGTGAACAAAAAAAATAATGCATAATAATATTAAAAACTTAATATTAAAATGCTAAATAACCTACATCCCATAATAATGAATTGCAACCATACTATCTCAAATGAAGTATAACAAGCAAAAAAATAAAAATTTAAATAACAAAATGGGATAGTACACCACTAGGTACAAAGAAAAATGTAATTGTCCAAGAAAATTTAGGAATTAATGATCCCCAAGGACACAAGATGATTTGTGATCTCCGTGTCAAAAAAATAAAATGTAGTGATGACCACAAATTTTTTTAAACTACTAAGTACCGATGATACTCTCAAGTCCTCTTCTTAACTTTTTCGACAATGAGCACCATTGGGGAGGTTTACAAATTTTCACAATCTTTTTAACAAATAATTCAAAGATTTTTTAAAGTGATAGAGAAAGTATTCAAATCCAGGACTGATCCTTGAAGAACACAATAAGGCTTTTACCAGCAACCACAAAAATAAACAAACCAAAACTAAACACATCCTTAAAGAGATATGAGGCCTCAAAATCAATTTAACAATAAAAGTAAAGCTTTGAAGAAATGATGGAAAGAAAATTACTTATGTTCTATATTTTGTTGTAGTATATTATCATAATAACTCCCTTTAAGTAAGTAACAACAACCTTTGGACTAAAAAGCAATCAAAAAATGGAGTAGTGTTCACCAAGTGTGATGAAAAAGTTAGTAGCAAGCTAAATTTTAGACACTTAATAGGGGTCAACCAACGAAATTAAGGTCAGTCAACCTTAGTGTGGAAGTATCTAATGACATTTGCAGTATTGCCTCTCCAAAGTGCAAGGATACCTTCATCTAGTTTTTCAAAAGTAGTCTGTAATCCCTTTATAAGGTACAGAAAGCCTATTATCTTTTATCATCTTCTCTTGATTATAAATCAAAATCTTGACTCTCTCAATTGGAACTGCAGTTGTCTTAGATACTATGAAAAATCATCAGAAGGTAAAACTGATACTGATTAGGTACAAGAAAAAGGGGTTACACCTGACACTTTTGCTAATGATAAAGTTACTGGCTATGTGGAAAACTAGAAGTTTATGCATGTAAAGAGGTGGTAATTATCCCTGCCTTTGGTATTGGTAATGCACCAGCTTTTTCTGAAGCTTTAGGTGGTTGCCAAAATCAGACATGTAAGAATGGAAAGGGCATTGTGGATACTCCTAAAATCCTACAAAATAAATGAGCAGTAAGAAGAGAAAAGCAATAAAAAGGAAGCATGAAAAAGTGGAAAGAAGAGAATACACTCTCACCTAATATAAGGGTACGGAATCATAACCATGAAATGGGAAACATACAACAGAAAACATCCTTAATGTCAAAAACTAGATAAAAACCATCCAATAAAAATATCAAAAAGATTTCTTTAAATGATAAATATAAGACCATACTGTATTGGTAAACTTTATTGAAGCAATAAATACTGACATTATTGTCAAGAGAAAGAAAACCACAAATAAAAACAAAACCTTTATTTGTTACAACAAAACTATATGTAAAACTTCAATTTTAACAACTCTACCAGCAACAGACCCATCAAGAACATGCTGAAACATATTGATGCACATAATTTATATATTTAATAAAGAGAAATTAAACAAAAATTATCATAGCCTTGACAATGACGGGCTAACAAAAAGTTGCAATTTCTTAATCATTTTCTCTTGGTGTGCCGCTACAGTATTCAATTAAGAATTTAATGCTTTGATCTATGACTACTGGTCTTGTATCTATGATTGTTGGATTTCTACCATAGCTTCAGCTATATTTAATCATTTCTTTAACTCATTTTGGGCACTGGCAACTTCCAGTTTTGCCTTTTTGAGGGAGTCTTCTAACTCTATTGTTCTCCTTTGTGTTGCCCTTGTAGTATTAGGTTTAGGAACATAACCAAGACTTTTTATGTACCCTAACTTTGTACCAAGTATAGCATCCACAATATCATCAATAGTCATGGAAGACTCCCCAGAAGTACATAGAGGTTTCAAATCTTTCATGTTACTCTGCATAAAATAATAACACATTTAAAGGAGAAGACATGAAGAATATTAATCAAATAAATGCAATGATATTCTACTAAAATATTAATTTTTTACATAGTTAGTCTCAGCTTTTTCAGGTGACCATTCCTTTTCACCCGTGTTATGAGTATGCCTGTAGAACTTAATTCTATAGGGCTCTACACTTTCAGATTCCTTTTCTCCCTGTATAAAAATAAAATAATATGAAATAGTGTGTAGAGATATCTGACTAAACAACTTACATGCCTATTCTCTTATTTACCAAATAACATAATATTAAATAGTATCAAAGTGTCATTAGCAAAAAGAATAAAAATGGTATAACTTACAATTTCAGCACGAGCTGCTACAAATGCTTCTGATCCCATGAAATGATTAGATTTATGCTTAGTTCAACTGACCTTATTTATTTTGCATCATTTCTACTAAAAAAATATAAACATCATAACTTAAATAGCAACAAGAATAACATGAATATAAATTACCTTAGCCTCTAGGTCATTCCAGATGTCACAAAGCTTATTCCAATTTCCCGAGGTTAACTGTTCGACTTCCATTTTACGAGCCTCTTCCATGGAGCGTGCACTTTCAAATTGTTGTTTCAACTTGTAGCGCTATTGTCAACTTTTATTTTTCAGAATATCCGCATAGCTATCTTTCACATAGTTCTCGTCCAAATTAATGTTAAACCTCTCCTAAAAAATAAATAAGTATTGAAGAAACACACAAAACAATCAAAATCCCTTTTAGTTTAAAATTATATTCATAACATTTCCTTACATGATTAGTACCTTAAAACTCTAATGCCCTTAAAAGCATAGATTGTAGTTTGTCATGTAATAAATTTTAAAAGAATATAGAATTCTTACGTGGCATCTAATTAGTGCTGCATCTTTGTCCTCTCTTGTAAGTTCCTTCCACCTGTTTAGAAGTGGAAGAATATTCGGAGCAATTATCCCTAACATTGGATAGTTTGCGGATTGAATTGGCTTAGTTGGCCTTCCTTTACCAATTGGGATCTCTATTTTCATCTTGCTTCCTATAACCTTCTTCATTTTTTTCAAGACCTTTCCCTTTAGTCTTGCTACGACTTTTTCTGAGTCTAGCGGAATCATCTGATGAAAAAACATCAGTTTAAAATACCAACTAAATCTAAAAATAACAGAGTATATATGTAGATATATTTACATATATAATAATGATAATACACAGGATAAAGACTATAAATCTTTAAATTTTTCTTTATTTTGTTGTGTCTTAACAGCCAAATATGTCAAGAAATGCATTAAAACGGAGATAATATAAAATCACTAGTAGCATTTTCTTGAACTATTAGAAGATTGATGAGCACACAAAATAATTACTGTCACAAATTTAGTAGTTTTAATATTTAACAATCTCAATTTTGAGTGTGTATAGTGAGTTAATGTCCATCTTTCTCTTTACATGTTTAACATAAATGAAAATTTTCAAAGATTAAATATTTTCAATTTCAACTTTAACAAATAACTAAATAATCGAATCCAAATAAATATAGTTGTGGGCTAATAGATGGGTGAAATATGCACGGATAGAGGCTAGTGGTATAAGAGGAAGAATCATTCTTTTATGGGGTAGTAGAGTATGGGAGGGGGAAGCATGTGAAATAGGTGCATATTTATTACTTGAAAATTCAAGGGGAAATCTATGGATTCTAGTTGGTAATTGGTATATCTCTAGAGTTTATGCTCCTCATAGTATAGTACAGAGAGAAGGAGTGGTGGGAACTTGCTTCGGTGAGAGGTCTTTTCTCAGGTTCATGGGTGATGGGGTGATTTAAATACTGTCAAATTTCCCTAAAAAAAAAAAGAACCAATCCAGGTTAAATAAATCTATGATAGATTTCTTTGATTTTATTAAAGAAGTAGAGTTAATAGATCCATAGCTAGTAGGTGACATTTTTACTTGGATAAAAGGGGAAAGACACGAGTCGGCTGCTAGATTGGACAGATTCTTGATATCTGAAGAGTGGGAAACTTCCTTTAGAAACATCAAAAGATTAGCTTAAGCCATGTTTTCTATACTTGGGAAACTTTTCGTAGGGTCAACAGATTTCAGCGCGAAGGTTGTATCATCTATTTGGCTACAGAAGGTATTATATAATTGGACGGCAACCAAAGAGAAGAGATAACGATGATGGAGATAGAAGAATATTATCTACACGAGTTAGATCAAAGGTCAGGTGCAACTAGAGGAAATAATTGGAAGGATTAAATCTTGTCGACTTCATAATCTCATGAGAGGTACATGTTTGTTAATAGAAAAGGAGGAAAATTTTCTCAAGACAGTTTCTCCTCAGCATTTGCATTAATCGATGTGTTGACCTTCTTCAGCTAAATCAACATCAACACGCAGAGTGTGCAACTATCTATTATCATAGATAGCAATGATGTTCAACACTATTTCTCTACTGATAATAAGTCATTTCATCTTGTTAGATCAGCTTTGTTATTTCAAAGAATGACAGGACGTAAAGGCACAACATATCCCCTACCTATACTCCTATAAACACTTGACTTGAGGGTGAATTTCTTCTCGTACTTGACTTTGACAGGTACTACACAAAAGCTACAAAATTAGCAGAACTTATATTTTCCCCCTTCACATCAGAGCACATATAAGTTAGAGTTGAGTCCTTTAAGCAACTTGGAAATGCTGAAGAACTTTGATACGCAGGTTTCTCCTTTTAAAGATCTCTTTAAGTTAGAAAAACTACAGAAACTAGGAGCCATCTCTCACTGGAGTTTAACGAGATAGAATATATCATCACACAAATCACGTTCAGAACTGGGAGACTTAGCAAAACATCCTTGCACATTTACTACAATTTTTATTTGGAAAAAGATCTAAACCTTCTGAAGCAACTGGTTGTGACCCCTCTCCACAAGTTAGATCTAATTGGACATATCAGTAAGCTACCAGAACACCACTTCTTTTCACAAAGCCTCACCAAGTTAACCTTGAGAATGAGTGGACTTGAAGAAGACCCTATGCTTATTCTACAGAAGTAGCCTAAACTATTTACCAATTACGTGGAAATGTATACACTGGAAAGGTAATGTGTTGCTCTCCACAAGGGTTTCCCATCCTCAAAACTCTAAAACTCTTAAACTCAAGGGGCTGTCAAATTTAGAAACCTGGAGGGTCGAGATAGGGGTCATGCCTAATCTAGTTCATCTAGAAATCGAAGACTATAAGAAATGGAGAAGGTTCCCGATAAAGTGAGATACCTAACTAAAATACAAGAGATAATAATTATAGAAATGTCAAAAACCTTCCAAAATAGGCTTCAAGAGATTCAAGGCAAAGACTTCAAAGTTCAGTTCAGTAAATTTTTTAACACGGAGAAGTTTCTCAAGATTAAATCACGAATGATAGTTTCAGGTACTTGGCTATAATAAGTTAAGAATTATTTGTACTTCATTTCACTTAAGTTCTTAGTCTCGTATTCTAATAAGTGAATATACATTTATGTTGAGAATGTTCCCTCTTAACGATTGATATGTAAAACAATTATGTTTACGGTGATTGAATTCTCAAGTGTCACATATTTTCCATGTGCAGGACATATGTTTAATGGATTATTGTAGATGGTTTGTCCATCAACAGTTCAATTGGAATGGAAGAAGCTATAAGAAGGTTAGTAAAGACGGCAACCAAAAACGTGTGATTTTTTTTGTCATAAAGCATGGAAAATTCACTCATCCTAATCCTAAAGACACTGTGGTTAACTCCAATAAAAGCATAACTGATCCATATTATAACTCTGTGTTCCTTAACAGTGTTATGTTTCATCAGTATATGCCAGACACCAATTAACAAATCATTCGATATATGATTATTGCATGCAACTATCTATCTAATTTCGTTCAAGGATAAAGTATGAGGACTAATACATACCTAATCTTCTTGTTCAGGTTCAAAAATTTTGGTTTACTTTGCAATGAAACTCCATCATTTGTTTTCTCATATATATGGTGGGTTTTCTGAAATTCTTTTGAAGCCAAAAACCTTTAAAAAAACGTAAGCACCAAAAAATGGTTTATTTCTCCATTTTTCCTCTTACTGTATTTCTCTTTGGTGTGCTAGTGAAGGAAGTAGCGTCGTAGTGCCTCAGATCAACCTAGAAACTTAGAAAGTTGAGTAGTGCTTGACCAATTTTATCACTTCCCCAACTAATTATAATTACACACAAATATATTTACAAGTAAAAAATTGTGTTCTAACCCTAGAAATACCTGAAAGGATTCCACATATATCTATTCAATCTAAATTCTCTCAACATTTCATAGATGCTCAACTCTCGTAACATGTCATGGATGCTCATATGAATTGTAGTAGCTGCAACATCTGTTGTAAAGGTTTAGAAATGTTTGAAATTTTTTATTCTTTTTGGCAGGGTGGGGGGTGGGTGTTAAATGTTTGGAAAGGTTTAGCAAACTAATTTTACATAATAAAACATATCAAACAATTTTATGTACTTTTACTCGTATGTACTAATTTTATATAATAAAATAATTTGCTTGTATGCACTTCGTATGTACTTTGAGTTAAATAAGTATTTACTTTTTTCTTGTATATGTACTTTGTGGTTCACATCTAAAATAATTTAATATATATATATATATATATATATATATATATATATATATATATATATATATATATATATATATATATATATGTAGTGGAGGATAAAATGTGGGAAGTGAGGTTGAAATGGTTTAGTCATGTGATGAGGAGGGACACGGATGCCCCAGTTTCTAGGTGTGAGAGGTTGGCCTTAGAAGGTTTCAAGCGGGGTAGGGGTACACCAAAGAAATACTGGAGAAAAGTGATTAGACGTGACATGGAGCAGTTACAGCTGACTGAGGACATGACCCTGGATAGGAAGATATCGAGAAAAAATATTAGGATAGAGGGCTAAGGCTGTGGTTGAGTTGTAGTCAGTAGGTAGGGGATTTGTGGTGTCCTTTTTTTGGAAAGGTACTTTTATGGATGTCGTATCTATGTTATTTTATCATGTTCTATGCTTTTGATATTTTTTGTATACTGCCTCTTATACTGCCTTTTATCTTGAGCTGGGGGTCTATCAGAAACAGCCTCTCTACCTTGTTAGAGGTAGTGGTATGGACTACGTACACTCTACTCTCCCCAGACCCCACTATTTGGGAATATATTGGGTTTGTTGTTGTTGTTGTTGTTATTGTTGTTGTTGTTGTAGATGTGAACCACAAAGTACATGTACAAGAAAAAAGTAAATACTTATTCTTGCAGCAAATGGTTACACCGACTTAATAAATATATTACAGTGTATTAACAAATAAATCATCACAAAATTTTAATTAATTAAGATACACAAATTTTTATTTAATTGTAATTAAATATGGTTAGCTATAAATAAATATTTTAAAAAGAGAAACTATGGGTAAACTAAGGGGTCCTTTGGTAGGCTGTATAAGAATTATACAAAATATGGTGTATTAATAATGCTTACGCTAGTTATGTTTGCATATTATTTAGGCGGTGTTTGATTTGGTGTAAAAAAATAACATTAATTGCATAATTTCTAAAAAAAAAAATATTTTTTACTGTTTTGACATTATATAATATAAAATTTATTTTAAAAATACTATAAATTAAAATAATTAATAATTAATTTTTCTTAAAAAACATATAGAAAATTTAGTTAACGCCAAATTAAATTTGTGTCACAAAAATTGAGAATAAGACACTACTCTCTCCGTCCATATTTACTTGTTCATTATATATTTTCTTGAGCATCTGGACTAAAGTGTCCTACTGCTTAAATTTGAATTTCGTGTGAAAGAAAAGGATCTAAAAGAGCAATAAAATTAAAATAACAAAAATTCGATGTAATTGATAAAAAAAAATTAGAGTCGGACAAAGAATATATTTCACGACGGATCTATAATTTTAAAGTAATGGATGCTCACTTCTTTTCTATCCATATCATAAAATGTATAGAAATTTAAGAACTAAGTTATCGATAGCCCCTTAAACTTGTTTGGAGAACTCATTTAGGCATCCTCAATAGACCCATTTTTCTATTAGACACGCCAATATTAAGAAATATGTACCTATTAAGCACAAAATAACTGTGAATATAAACTATAAAATGCGTGAGACTCATACACGGATCTTATAATATAACAATGAATAAAATTATGACACGTAGCATGTGAACTCAAATAATTTTCTATCTTTTTAAAATAAAGAAAAAATTCTTTTAAATATATGACAAACAAAAGGGGAAGGAGACAAATTTTTCTCTTTTTCACCATTGACATCAATGGTAAGAGAATGGAGAAACTTCTCCATTAGCACCCAAAATTAGCAACAACAATATACTCCCTCCATTCCCAACCAGATTAACTCCCTCAATTCTGATTTTTTCACAAAATTTCATTGGCAAAAGACCACCGCCTCCATCACTAACTCTGACAACTCCGGTAAGCCAACCAAACAACAACACGCCATTAAAAAAAAGATCTTTCATTTCAATTGGTGTTGAAATATAAATTAAGAGATATTTGAGGTTCAATTCTACCCCTGTATCCCTTAATTTAAACTCTATATATATCTTACAGATTCAACAAGTACGGTGATTTTTTTTTGTAATTTTTGACAAATATGAAGATTGTTATTCATGGTTATTCACAGGAAAAAGTTATATTCATGACAAAATTTATTTATCTTATATTTTAATCTTCTGACCTGTGTGTGTGTATATATATATATATATATATATATATATATATATATATATCGATGGACCATGCATGATAACACAAACTCAATATATGTTATTTTTTATCTCAGTTTTATGTGACACACATAGAATTTAGATAATTAATTATTAAAATAATTTAACTTTTTTAATTATTGTGATTTATTTATTTTTTTTCTTCTCTCCTAATTTAAGTGATGCTGATATAATTTCTAGAGTCAGCCAAATATTTTATATCTTTTACAAATTCTAAGTTGTTAATTATGTGATTTCAATATTTTTGACATAGTTTTTCAATAATATATGAATATTCTCTCCATCTCAATTTATGTGGCACGGATAAAATTTTGACAGTCAATTAGTTTATTTTTTTTATTTGTTTATATATATACTTTTATATTAAGTTCTTAATTATTATGATTTACAATACTTTTATCTCATTTTCAAATAATACGTGTTACTTTATGTATGTCTTCCTCTGTCTCCTCCCAATTTATGTGCATTAATATAATTTTGACAGTCAACTAAATTTTTTATGTTGATATATCATTTTGTGTCTATTTTACCCTTTTTTAAAATATTATTCATTTTTTAATGCTTAGATGACCATAATAATTAATTAAGAGTGATATAGTAAAATCACGATGAAAGAAGCGAAGCACACATGTGTTAAATGACTTGTAATAATTAATTATAAGCGACATAGCAAAATTACTATAAAAATACTTGAGGAAAAAATTTAAGTGGACCTCATATAGTAAAATTAAGATTGAAGAAACTGAAGCAAACATGTCAAAAATATTTATTTTACTTATTTGTATTAAATATTATTAATTTTATAATACGTAAATGACTTATAATAATAATTAGGGGTGATACATTAAAATTATGATTAAATCAGCTAAAATAGGCATTTCAATCTGCTGCATGCTTTAGCCGGTGAACTCCCTCTATCAAAATTACTTTAAAAAAATACCTGTGAAATATGTAAGAGGGTCTCATATAAGTCGTCACGTTAATTTAAAACATCAAGAGTTAATTTTCATTTTGTATCTATTTTAACTTTATCATTAAATATTATTAATTTTTTAATACTTAGATGACTTATAATAATTAATTAAGGGTGATACAGTAAAATTACGGTTGAAGCAGTTGAAGCAGACATGTCATAAATTTCTAGTTTTTTTAATTAAATATTATTAATTTTCTAATATGTAAATGACTTATAATATTTAATTAGGGGTATAATAACTAATTAGGAGTGATATAATAACATTATGATTGAAGCAGCTGAATCAGACATGTCATAAATATCTATTTATTTATTAAATATTATTAATTTTCAAAAACATAAATGACTTATAATAATTAATTAGGGATGATATAGTAAAATCACAGTTGAAGCAGCTAAAGCAGAGATGTCAAACTTGTGACTGCTTCAACAGTCAAACTCCCTCTTATATATAAGTATATTATAATCCTACATTTTAATTTATTTATCTTATTTTTTATCTTTTATGTATTTAAAAATTATTGTGAATTATTTATTTACTCTCGAAATTCTATCAGCCATATAAATTGGGGCATAGGAAGCAACATATATTATTTAAAAATAAAGTAAAAATATCATAAATCACAATAATTAATAATTTAAAATATCATCTACATATATATATATATATATATATATATATATATATATATATATATATAATTTGATTGATTCTCTATTTACTATCAAAATCATATAAATTGGGATAGGAATACACATATTTTTTAAAAATAGTAGAAAGTACTATAAATCACAATAATTAGCAACTCAAAATATGAAAAACTATATGTAAAAAATAGGGTTGTCTCAAAACTCCACCAGTGTCACAGAAATTGAGACAGAGAAAGTAGCATATATTGTATGAAAATTATGTAAAAATACTTATTCAGAGTGAATCTCTTCATTGTTAAGGCTCAGCAAGCTGACTGCGACGATTACGATGAAGGGTATGAGAACAATATGAGCTGTTCAGAGGGATTGGTTCCAGGAAGGGGAGTGCAGTGGGTGATAATGGGTGATCCAATAGCACAGAGACACGTGTACGCTTAGCGGGTATCGAAGCTTTTAGATGTTCCTCATATTTCTATGGTTTCACTTATTCATCAAGAGCTTTACCCTTGTTATACTCTCTATAAGCAGATAGCAGATCCTGTCAATTAAGGAAAACTTATCCCAGAGAAAGTTATATTTGGCTTGTTGTCAAAGAGGCTAGAAGAGTGATATTGCAGGGGCAAAAGTGGATTCGTCCTGGATGGAATTCCTCGATCAAAGATTCAAGATGAGATTCTGGACAAAACTGTGGACATAGATTTAGTTTTGAATCTTAAATGTGCAGAGGATTTGGTGTCAAAGAAAGAGAAAAACCCCAGGCTTTATCCTTCACTGGAATTCCTCTGCACGGGGACTTATGAAATTAATACTAGTTTTTATTCAGAGGGTGATCATTTTAGGCCTTCAAGTATCATGGACGATGTCTCGAGGAAAAATCTCCAGGTGTATGAAGAGTAGGTCAAACCACTAGAAGAATACTACAGGAAACAGAGAAAGCTCCTTGATTTTCAAGTGGCTGGAGGACCTGGAGAAACATAGCAAGGCTTTTTGGCTTCTTTGCATCTTCAGCACAGGGATGTAGTTGGTTCTGTACAGCTGAGTGCAGGGTGCTGCTTTGATTTATGTGAATGCTCATTTTGTAAAACTTCAAATTCATGGAATTGCTTCGTTTATTAGCTCATGTTGTGGTAGTTGGCACCCATATGATTCTTGTTCCTGTTCTGTTCTGCGAAGACCGGCTGTCAAAGTTATACATTGCACTTTAATAATATGTATTATATTGTCCTAAAAATAAATAGTGACGATAATATAATCATCGCTAATTGTTTGAATTATTAGTTACAAAAACTATGGACACAATCAAATATATAATTTTGTGGCTAAAACTTACAATGATAGCTACAAACTCTAGTTGATCATATTTAATCTCGGTCTACTTAGAATGTTTCCACATGTGACAAGACTAACACATTGACTTTGCACCCTTCTGAAAAATTCATTCAATAAGTCCACTTCACCTTCACCTTCACACAATTAAACTGAGTCTATTTTCTAAGCTATATCGATATACAATGAATTTTCTATAATCATAAACAATAATAGCCAAAGATCAATTTATATTTAGCTACAAAATTTTTTCATCGCAAATAGTTATATTATTCAGCTAAAAATTTGAAATCGTCACTATTTAATGATGGCATATTTTGTGAGAAAATTATGTTGTTACTGAACCATAGGTTGATTAGAGAAAATAAAATGTTCGTCACTAATTGTTTATAGTACTAGTAAAAAAAAAACTGAGGTCACAATTAAATATCAAATTTTGTAGCTAAAACTTACAATATTTAACTACAAACTCTAATTTGTCGGTATTGCGACTACTTATTTTTTTATGATGAAATTTTTTATGTCTAAAATTATAACTAATTCAAGACAAAAAATAGTTTGTCACGAATTGGATACATTATTAGCGATAAAAAAAGGTGTCACTGAAAATGTAAAATTCGCCACTAATGATACTTAATAAATGGTGCCAAAATATTTTTTGGTAGGAAACTTTAGAGGACAAAACTTTGCTACGAAGCATTATGTTTCGCCACTAAAAGTATATGATTTATGCATCTAGATACGAAATGTAATTTTCATCATAAAAAGTTAATAATTAGTGACAAATTCCATCTCGTAGCTAATAATTTCGTTGTTATATATATATATATATATATATATATATCAATTTTGTTGTAGTGTATAAACTATAGCCCAAAACAACATGTAATGGGCTAATCGACTGAAAATAAGGAAAGACAAGAAAGAAATCAATACAATAACAAGTATGTGGAAACAAGAAAAGAATAAATAGTCACATAGTATAATGTACATGACGGGAAGAAGACAAAATAAACAAAATGAATCCCTCCCAAGACCTGGTAAGGTTGGTACTAGAGCCACCATAACCCAAAATTAGAGTACTAGACAAGATCCAAAATATAAATGTATATATAATAGTCTTGAAATACAAAAGACTATAACTAGAATAGATGGGGGAAGATCAGTCTCAGAATCTAGAAAGCTCACCCCGCCTCCAAATCAACAATAAGGCTGAGGATAGCATCAACGCCAGTGGCTCGTACACAAATTTGCATCAGGAAAAAAATACAATAGTGCAGTATGAGTAACAAGGCAATGGGTACTCAGTAGGCATCATCGACTGACTAAGCTCAATCTAGTAAAAGCATAAATAAAATGCGAGAGTGTAAGCTAAGTCAGCATAAACAGGGGTAGAAATAAAAATATCTACTAAGCTATGCATGGGCAATATAGAAAATGAATAAAGGCAATACAAGAAAAGAACAACTCAACGGTAAGAAGACAAGCTAACTATAACCTAGATGGGCTCCCATAAGCCTAGAAAGCACAAAGAAGAAGATAATTAACCCTACCGAGCCCCCATAAGTTGGCGGGTGCATACAAGAAGTAACTAAAGTAGAAACCATAAGTAACCACAATTCAACTGATCTTAACCATCTGATCCCAAATCCATTAAAAAACTATCAAGATGGGAACCAGACTTTAATCAGCATCGATGGGTAATAACGAGAGGCCGAATATCGGACTCGAGCTGAAAATAATGGATAATATTCATATGCTGAGTTCGAACCAAAAATAGGGGTAATAATAAAAGGCCACGTAAATCATGTACAATAAAACTCAGTACCACTGTCAATACTCCCAGACAAATTATAATCAACACTAGAATACCCTGATCGTATCATAACCAGATGTCGGACTCGAACGAAAACTCATATTAAACATACCACAACCAGAAACTAGTGATCCTATAGATAGCTAATCTCAACTGGAAAAATGATACCAAAACCATACCATAATTGATGGTCGAGCCATGAAATAACTCATAATAAATTATAAAAATAAAGTACATGTCAGTCCGAACTGAATATAAAATGCATTTAAATAAATATACGCATAACTAGCTAAAGGGAATAATCAAAGGTTTCTAAGCATATTTCCATACCATAAGGTAAATAATACCAATCTCTAGCAAATATGTCCACTAAGGCAAAGTAGGTCCCCCAATTACTTAGTCAAGGAAGAGCGATCTAGGTCAAATTCTACTCTACTCGGGGAGAAGGGGCAAAAAATAGGTTATGGATCAAGTCTAAGTCAAACAAAACCGAAGGTAATACCCTACAATAGTATCAAGAATCTAACTAAGCCTAAAGTGTCTTCAAGCCAAGTATACAAGCAAAAAGGGTAGTAGGACCCACTACGAGGTCTCAAAAGACAAACCTAGGCCGAAACCTAATTTAGTATAGTGTAAAGCTTCCCAATACCACTACCAGGTGACAATATTACTAATCATAGCCCTAAAATATAATACTACATTGTTCTAGGGGACAATGAGTCTAAAATCTATCAAAACAGGGCTCTAACCAGCTAAATAAAAAGTAGATTACTAAATCAATAATCGGGATAAAAATGTCTGTCAAAACTAGAATCATAGTATACTAATATCATAAATAAGTTTAATATAGAGATAGGATAAGCCTAGCCTACCTTGACGTCGTCGAACGCTCGTCGAGTCCTCTAAACTAGAGCTTTCCCCTTTTGGGAAGCCTCCAAAGAGTTGTCACGCTATCAAAAAAGCAGCCTACACATCAAGATGAGAAAAATAATGATCATATTGTGTATAAATGCCTCGAGTCAAAAATTGGACTAAAATTCCTATGTAGGGCCCTCTTGCAAAATTATAAAATTTAAACCG
Organism: Capsicum annuum; assembly: GCF_002878395.1. Classification (NCBI taxonomy): domain Eukaryota; kingdom Viridiplantae; phylum Streptophyta; class Magnoliopsida; order Solanales; family Solanaceae; genus Capsicum; species Capsicum annuum. Next base: position 216,306,700 of record NC_061113.1, read on the forward strand.
TCACAGCATCCCATGCAACTCAAGGATCAAATAGTAAAAAATGAAGCTAATTTCGAGCTTAAAACACCCCCTAAGCATCCCCGACAATAATCCAAAAATAAACAATCAAACTGGGAATTAAAGGAGAAATTGATCAAAAACTTACGGGGAAATAGATGATATGGGCCTCATAAATACACTCCCCAGCTAATTACCTACTTGATTATACAATTTTCTCATAATTCCAAAGCTCAAAGTGCCAACAATGGTATGTGGGACTCAAAAATGGGCTGGAAAAATGAAGGAGGAAGCTTATATACTGCTAGGGGTCCCTTCTTCGTGAACGCAAGTCCCCTGTCCTGAATGTTGGTACAGGCCTAGACACACTTTCACAAATGCGACCGGTTTATCGTGATCATGAAGAAGTAGACTGGACCGGCTTGGTTGGCCTCCACTTCTCAAATGTGAAGGCTATCCTACAAATGCAGAGATACAAAATTTTGACACTCGTGAAAGCGAAGGCCATTCTTAGGCCGCACCAGGATTTGATGCACCAACAATTTTTAAAGTTGCAAATATCTCAATCATACCCTCGAAATTTGTTCAAAATTTCATGAATGAAAATGAACTATACTATCCTACCAGATTCGACATCCTGGACTCAATGGCACTATCAAAATTTCCATCCAAGATCACTTTGATAAATAGTGGGGCCACACCCAAGGGAGATATTTTTCCAAATTCCACTCCATATTTTAAAATGAGTGCAAAAAACCTCGGCACCTAGACTAAGGGTTCCACTAGCCTAAAATCAATTTTCTGAAGCTGTTAAGACTATTAGAAATGGCATCCGATGTCGTTACCTGAGGTTTTAGACCCAAGTCTATTTCTTAACTTCAAAAACTCCTAAATAGGAAAATTCCTCTAAAACTAAACGAACTACCATGTAAACAAGTTGTCAGATACAACAAGTCATAAATGATTGGGGGCGGTAATAGATTAGCTATAAATACAGAAAATTCATGAAACTAAGGGAATGACCTGGTGTTCATTACAACATCCACTTCTAAAATGACTTTCATCTATAAAAGTAAAGGGTCTGGAAGTACCCGAAGGCTAGAATAGGTAGGGATACTGGGTCCGCAATCATGCTCGATCTCCCAGGTAGCCTCATCCACTAGACAATGGCGCCATCAAACATTAACTACAGAAATGTCTCTAGAGTGCAAGGGCTTGACATTTTTGGACAAAATGGACATAGGTTCCTTTACAAATTCCAACCTCTCATCCAAATGAATTGATTCCCACCAAAGCACATGAGACTCATCTGGGATATACTACCGCAACATAAATACATGAAACACTAAGTGAATGGATAAAATCTTAGGAGGTAATTCTACCTCATATGCTACCTCCCCAATTATCCGTAGGATCTCAAATGGTCTAATATACCAGAGGTTGAGCTTACCTCTCCTCCTAAACATCACCACACTCTTCATGTGTGATACTTGCAAGAAAACCCAATCGCCAACTTAAGGCACTAAGTCTATAGTCAACATAACTCTTCTTCTTGCTCTGAGCTACTCGTAGCCTATCTTGAATTACCTGAACTTGATCCAATGACTCACAAAATAAATTATAAAATGGGGCCTAACCTTAGAAGTATCAAACTAACCAATCATAGATCGACATTACCTAACATACAATGCCTCGAATGGGACAATCTGAATACTCGAATGAAAGTTGCTATTATATGCAAACTCTACCAAAGTTAAAAATTGATCCTATTGACCTCCAAAATCCAAGACGCAAGCGTAGAGCATCTCCTCCAAACCTAAATAGTCCGCTAAAACTGCCCATCAGTTTGGGGGTTAAAGGAGATGCTAAGGTCAACCTATGTACCTAATTCCTCCTAAAATGTCCTTTAGAATCTAGAAGTAAACTAAGAAGCTCGATATGAAATATAGACACTGGCACCTTATGAAGGCAAACCATTTCTTGAATATAAACACAGGCCAACCTCTCAACACTATAGGTGGATAAAGCCGTACATCCATAAATTAGAGTACTAGAAAAAAAATCCAAAAATACATGTATATATATAGTAGTCTCAAAATGCAAAAGATAATAACTGGAACAGATGGAGGAGGATCAGTCTCAAACTCTAGAAAGCTCACCCCATCTCAAAATCAACAACAAGGCCTAAAGATAGTGTCAATACTGGTAGCTGATACTCAGATCAGCATCACAAAAAAGATGTAGAAGTGCAGTATAAGTACCAAGGAAATGGGTTCTCAATAGGTATCTTCAGCTAACTAAGCTCAATATAGTAAAAGCATAAATATAATGCGAGAGTATAGGCTAAGTCAGCAAAAACAAGAGCAGAAATATAAATATTTGCTAAGCTATGTACGGGTGATAAGGAAATGAATAAGAGCAATACAGGAAATGAACAACTTAATGGTAAGAAAGACAAGATAACTATAATCTGATTTAGCCCTCCATAAGCCCAAAAGACACATAGAGTAAGACAAGTAACCCTACCATGCCCCCATAAGGCAGCGAGTGCATAAAAGAACTAACTTAAGTAGAAAGCATAAATAACATCAGCTAAACTGATCTCAGGTAACCATCTAATCCCAAATCTATTAAAAACCTATCCAGATGGGCACTGATCTTGAATCGGCACCAATGTTAATAATGAAAGGCCAGATGTTGGCTCGGACCTAATATTGTGGATAATAATAGGAGGACATACACTGAGTTCAAACAAAAAATAATGGGTAATAATGAGAGTCCATATAAACCATGTATGAAAGAACTTAGTACCATTGTCAATACACCAAAACAATCATAATCAACACTAAAACATGTAGACCATATCATAACAAAATGCCGGACTTGAATCAAAACTTATAGTAACCATACCTCAAGCAAAAACTAGTGATCCCATGATAGTCAATCTCAACTAGAAAACTAATACTAAAACAATGTTGTAATTGATGTTGAAGTCATGCCAAAACTTATAATAAATAGTAAAAATAAAGTATATAGCGGTCCCAAACCAAAACTGAAATGCATTTAAATAAATATGTGCATAGCTAGATAAAGGTAAGAAGTCCAAGGTTTCTAGGCCTATTTTCAGACCATAAGGTGAAATACCAATTTTGAACGAATACATATACTAATGGAAAATGGGCCCTTAATACTGAGTCAAAGAAGAGTGATCCAGGTTAAATACTACTCTTCCTAGGGGAAAAGGGCAAAAAAATAGGTCATGGATCATGTCTAGGTTGAATCCAACCTAAATAATTGTCTAAAATGGTATCAAGAGTCTAAGTAAGCCTAAAGATTCTCCAATCCAAGTGTACTAGCTAAAAAGGATAGTGGGACCCACTACGGGGTCCCAAAAGTTTAATCTAGGCCAGAACCTAACCTAGTCTAGTATAAAGCTTCCCAATTCTATTTCAAGGTACTAATAGTAATAATCATAGCCCTAAAGTATGATATTACACTGTTCGAGTGGACAACATGCCCGAAATCAATTGAAAAGGGGCCCTAATCGGCTCAATAAGGGGTAGAAATCTAAATCAATAACTGAGCTAAAACAACCTACCAAAAACTAGTATATTAGTACACTAATATCATAAATAATCTTAATATAGAGATAGGATAAGCGTAGCAAACCTAGATGCCGCAGAACACTCATTGAATCCTCTAAAATTGAACTTTTCACTTTTGAGAGGCCTTTGAGATCTGTCGCACTATAAAAACAACAGTCTAATCATCAAGATAAGCAAAATAATACTCATATTGCGTATAAAACCCCCAAGTTAGAAATTAGAATAAAATCCTATGTTGGATCCACTTGCGAAATTAGGAAATTGAAACTGTCACAGCATCCTAAGCAGCTTAAGGATCAAATGTCACAAAAATGTAGCTAATTCCAACAATAAAACAATTCCAAACTAGCCCCAATAATAATCCAAAAATAAATCATCAAACAGAGAATTAAGAGAGAAATTGAGTAAAAGCTTACAGGAAAATCAATGGTATGGGGTCTATAATCACGCTTCCCAACTAATTCTTAGTTCGATAATACAATTTCCTCATAATTCTAGAGATCAAAGTGCCAATAATGGTGTGTGGGACTTGAAAAATATACTGGAAAAATAAAGAAGAAAGCTTAAATATTGCTAGTGTCCCTTCTTCTAGAACGCAGGGCCCTTATCGCAAATGCAGGTACTACCCCAAACAGACCTTCGTAAAAGCGACTGGTCCTCCGCGATCGCAAAAAATAAGGCTGGACCAACCTAGAAGACCTCGTCTTTGCGAATGCAAAGTCTAGACCGCGAATGAGGAGGTCCAAAATCTTGGTCCTTATGAACGCAGCCATGGCCTCACAAATGCAAAGGTCATTTTTGGCCTGCACTAGGTGTTGATGCCATAACAATTTTTCAAGTTGTAAATATCCTGATCGAGCCCTTGAAATTTATTTAAAATCTCGTGAACGCAAATGAACTATGCTACCCTACCAAATTCGAAATTCTTGACTCAACGGACCTATTGAATTTCCATCTGAGGGCATTTCGATAAAATATGGGGCCCACACCCCAATGCCCAAAATGAGTCTAGAAGCCTAGGGATCCGGACTAAGGGCCCCCTAGCCTGAAATCAACATTCTAGATTTATTGAGTCTGTTTGAAATGGCATCTACGGTTGTGAACCATTTCTAAACTTCAGAAACTTCTAAACAGGAAAACAACTCTAAAAACCAAATGCACTAGCCTGTAACTAAACTGTCAGTCCCAGCAAGTCATAAATGACATGGTACAAGTATAAGGAAGCTCTAAACAGTGAAAATGCACAAAACAAAGGGAATGACCTGGTGGGTCATTACACCTTGTTGACTTGACACTCTTCTTAAAAAAATATTATAAGGGGTTTATTTTACTAAAATAGCCATATTAATTAATTATACTTTGAAATTATAAATTTAAGTATATACAATTTACATAGTCATTTAATAATAGGGTAATACTGAAAGAACATAATAAACTTCTCTTGACTTTATAAATTGAACAAATAAATTGAAATAACTATTTTAAGAGTCAACTAAAATGAAGTAGAGGTAGTATGAATCACTTTCCTTTTTATTCAGTCCCAAAAGAAAGACACATTTCTACATTTAGTAACAATTTGACTTTAAAATGCTTATTTTATCTTGAATGAAAAAGATTTACAGTTACACAAACCTATATAATATATTTTAGACCATAAGTTTTAAAAAATCATTCTTTCTTTATTAAATTTTGTGCTGACTCAAATTAACTCATATAAATTGGGATGCAGGAAGTATTGGATAATAAAACTAGCTTTTTTTTTTAGCTTTATTACCTTTGTGTTTGCCGCAATTTTTTTTGTACTCATGGATCCCGTTGTGGGTTCTCTATGGTATTTAGTTCGGTTAATTATTTAAAATTGAAGTTGTGGGTCATATTTAGAACCTTTAAAATAGGGGGAAAGGCAGAAACAACCTGTGGGCTGAAACTAATTTGATGGAAATGGCCAGAAAATTTTAATTTTCACTTTTAGCCATTCCTGATAGCAAATTACATGATGTGGCCCCCAGAGTGTGTCGCTTTGCTTTTTTGCTTCCATAAGAAAAGTTTTTAATGATTAGTCTTCCTATCTTCTTATATATTGTACAAGTACATTTTCCCCTTTACACTAAAGATGTTTTTACACTTTTTATGCTCATATTGTCTCTCAACTTCTATTTCTTCTTCTTTTTTTTCTCTTTTCTTATTTTTCCTTAATTTAAATTTTTTTCTTTTTTCTTAATTTAATTTTTTTGTTTCAACCCTTATCTTTCTTTTTTCTTTCCTTTTTTATTTTTTTCTCAAAGATTGTTTATTTTTTATTTTTTTAATTTATTTGTCTTAATCTTTATTTTTCTTTTATTCTTTTGTTTTCATCTTTTCCCATTTTTTTTTCATTTTTCTCAAACTTTATTTTTATTTTTCTCAATCCTTATTTTTTTCTCCTTTTTTTTATTCTTCTCTTATTTTTTCCTTAACCCCTACTTTTTTCTATTTTTTTTCTCAATATTTATTTTTTTTATTTTATCTCTTTTTGTCTTCTATTTTGTTTCTCAACTTCAATTATATTTTGCTAATGAACAGAAAGTCGATTGATCTGAAAAGAGGATCTTCTATTCTTTGCCTTAAGATAAATTTAAGAGCGTGACTTGTTGTTTGAAATTCCTTTGGGATAATTCTTGCCTCTTTCATAAACTAAGAACACAATGTGATAGTGTCAACTCTTGTCTGTGGGGTGTAACTTGCTGATTGAAAGTTAATGTACTAAATCTTGCCTCTAAGGCAAGAGTTATAGAACATCTCATAACTAAAAATACAATGTGTTAGTGTCAACTCTTGCCCATGAAACGTTACTTATTATTTGAAAGTCCTTGGGCCAAGTCTTGCCTCTAAGGCAAAATTTCATAACATCTCATAAATCAAGACACAACATGATAGTGTTAAATCTTACTCATGGGGATGTAACTTGTTGTTTGAAAGATATTGAAGAAAAGGGCAAAGGAAAATGAAAAGAAAAATAATAAAAGTTGAGAATTTTTTTTTTTTTTAAAAAAAAGAAAAAACAAAAATCAGAGAAAATAAAAAAGAGAAAGAGAAAAAAAAATTGGAGTTGAGTGGATAAAAAAATAAAGGTTGATAAAAAAACAAATAAAGAAAAGAAAAAACAAAAAATAAAGTTGAGAATTTCTTTTTAAATAGTAAGAGAAAATAAAAAATAAAACCAAAGAAAAATAAAAAGGAGAAAAAATATAAAAAAAATAAATGTTGAGAGGAGAAAAGGAAAAAAGTAAAGGTTGAGAAAAAGTAAGAAAAATGAAAAAAAAATAAAAATCAAAGTAAGCTTAAAAAGCCAAAAAAAAAAAGAAGAAGTTGAAAGAAATATAAGTATGGAGAGTTGTTTAAAAATATTTAAGGTATAGAGGGGCAAATAGATATTTGTTCTATGTATAATATATTAAAAGTGTGAAGGACCTTAAATATGTTTTTTCAATTTTTCGCCCTTCATTAAAAGTCTTTACTTTAGACAAAATTGTCTTTTCACTATTTTTTTCTAATATTTAAAAATAAAAAATTAATTAAATATATTTATGGTAACATCTTTTCTTACTAGAAGTCGTCAGAATTAATGACAACTAATACTTATTTCATTAGTTTAAGAATTTTAAATGAACTAAATTTGAGTGTAAGAAGATTTGAACAATCTAAAAATAAATATAAAAGTGTTAAAATAAGAAAATTTAAGAAGTACCAAATTTTTAAAAGTTTTAGATACGCAATAAGAATATAATGATGATGCTGTAAAGATTTAACTTTAAAAATAAGGAAAGATTTTAAACATAGAAAAAAAGAAAAATAATTGTACCACAAAAATGGTTTAAATTGATGTGTCCCCTGACAGCAAGGGAAAGAGGTACTGTATGACAAACACAAAAGTAATGATCTACCAACCACTTGAAACTTCTGGTGGTAAAATATATTTGTGCTTACACAAAAATATATGTTTATGTTTACATTATTATATTAAAATATGAAGGATCTATGAAAGGTGATTTTAACTTTTTATACTTCATTAAATTTTTTTGCAGTACATAAAATCATTTAATTTTAAACAATCAAACATTATACGTGTGAGACACGTGCGGTTAAATTATAGTTATATCTATATCTATACTATATTAAAAGTGTGACGGACCTTAGAAATGTTGTTTGAACTTTTGACTCTTCATTAAAAGTCTTTGATTTAGACAAAATCGTCTTTTCACTATTTTTCTAATATTTAAGAGTTGAAAATTAATTAAATATATTTATGGTAAAATATTTTCTTATTAGAAGTCATCAGAATTAATGACAAATAAATATTTTTTCATTAGTTTAAGAATTTCAAATCAACTAGATTTGATTTTAAGAAGATTTGAAAAATCTAGAAATAAATATAAAAGCATATGAATAAGAAAAAATTAAGAGTAACAATTTTTTTAAGTTTTAAGTATTTAATAATAATGCAATCAATGATTTTGTAAAAGTTTGACTTTAAAAACAAGGAAAGATTCTAAATATATTAAAAAAAAAGAAAAATAATCGTACTACAAATATGATTCAAATTGATATGCCTCTCTTGGTCTCTAGCAGGCAGCAATATACGAAAGATGTACTGCATGACAAATGTAAAAGTGATGATCCATCAACCACTGAAAATTTTTGATAGTAATATATATATGTGCTTACACTAAAATATATATTAATGTTTACATTATTGTATCAAAGTGTAAAAAAATCTTCAAAAAGTGATTTAAACTTTTTATACTTCATTAAAATTTTTTGCAATGTATAAAATAATTTAGCTTCAAATAATCAATCCATACACGTGCGAGGCGTGTGTGGTTAAACTCCTATATAAAAAAAAGGAAGAAAAACTAGTTTTGTAGGATTTTTTTATTAGAGACAAAAAATAAAATCACCCACTATGTGGGTCATTTCTATAGTTTACACAGTAGCATCTTCTTTCTTTTTTTTTTTGTTTGTTTTTAACTTTTTCCTAGGGTGACACGTTTGCTTTTTATGTTTTTTTTTTTTGTGTCTGCAATTTCTTCGCCTTTTTTTTTTCCTCCTTATTTTAAAAAAACAATTGATCTCCTTTTCTTTTCTAAATTTTTTAAAAAAATCAAATAAAATTTTGTAGGTTATCTTTTTTATTTCTTTTGACAATTAAATACAACTTAATTGTATTCTTATTTTTATCAATTAAATTCAAAGAGTGTATTTTTATTGATTATATAAAAATAACATATTTAAATGTATATGTACATATTTTTAATCAAAAAAATGATATAATTTTTACACACGTCTTATACAGATAAATATTGTATATAATAATAATATAATTTTTATACCCATCTTATACAAATACATATTACATACAATAATGATATAATTTTTATTCACATCATATAAAAAATACATATTCTATACAATAATTGTAGAATTTCTAGGTACATTCTATACAACTTTTAGCTGTAATAATTATATAGATACATTTATATACAATAATTATATAGTTTCTATATAAATCCTATAGAACATTTAGTTGTAATAATGATTTAAATACATATTTTATACAATATCTATGCAACTTCTATATACATCCTATATAGATTCTATGTGTATTTTATACATATTAGTTTAAGGTACATACATTGAACGTGTATTTTGCATATTTAATTAAATGAGGAATTTGACACAAATCTACATAAAAAGAAAAAGGATATATGTAGACATCTAAAATAAACTTATCAAAGTATAAACTGTAAATCACAAAATAAATAAATAGAAATTATTTTATTTTTCAAGATTGTGAGTATAATTTTATAATATTTTTTAATTCTTTTTTCCTAAATTTTTTTCGTTATTCGAGAATGTAGGATTTTGAATATTCCTGTGATGTTTTTGATCACCAAGAATATCGAGAATCTCTTTGATATATCTAGTTGATCTCGAGAAAATTTACCTTTTGATCACTTGTTGATCGATTCAAGTTTTTACCTTTTCGTACTACGTTCATTTTAGACTAAATAAAAATTAAGATTAATCATGAATTTAGATGAATTTTGCTAATGGATAATTTTAATTTTTAATAATTCACAGTATTTGAAGGAGATCCTTGGAGTAACTGATAAAGTTGTTTTCATGTGCTCAAGTGTTCAGGTCTTGAAAATAGCTTTTGGCAGAAATGGAAGGTAAGACTGTGTATAATATACCGTTGTAGTGGGACCCTTCCTCGGACGCTATGCATAGCAGGAGCTTAGTGCACTTAGTTGCCTTTTCTTTTTTAATAATTCACATTATTTATACTTTTTTGATAGAAAACAAATAATTAATTTATTGTTATTATAATATTGCAGATATATTAGTTTCTCTAAAATTTCAAACACTCATTTTAACAATTTTACTTCAGCTTAATTTATTTTTAAAATGATAGTATCATGTTAATTCAAACTTCGAGAAATTTATACTACTTAAAAATTAAATTAAAATTTTAAAAATTTTAAGGAAGAAAAAACGAGCATATATTGATTATATACACTGTTCCGTCCAAGCGTACACGCAAGTGTACGTGGTCCACCCAAGTAGAATTGTGGCCTTAAAGAAAGTCAAGTGTCGATCCCACAGGGACCGGTGTTAAATAACTATCTTAATCTAGTCTCACTTCAAAGATTAAATAAGTGCAAAAGTAACCACAAAAGTTTGAGAGTTAAGAACTAAACGTAAACTAAAACAATGCAGTAAAATAAAGGTTTTGAATACTTATAGGGAGAAATCCAGGGATAAGGCACTACGACCAATAATACTTAGCTTCATAATTTAGTTGGAATCATTAATTATCTTGGTTGTTAATTCGAGGGGTCGAATATATGATTAAGGGTCTTCCGAACCTCCAATCAACTATCTAACCTAGCCATACGACTACATCGTTGAGCTGGGATACAAGACTAAGCTAAACGCCTTTATATTTCTTCCCATTAATGAATAAAATAGGGTGTATTAGGTATATTCCTATCCTAAACACAAATTATAACTTCAATACATGAGAAGCTTACAATCCTATTCCCTATATCTCACATTCTATTCTATTATTCCTCCTTCTAGGCTCATAATAGAATTAAGCACTTATCCTAAGGGTCGCGAATCTATAAGATAGTTAAAAAAAGGATATAAGAACAACCAACAATTATAATAACAATAAACCAATTCAATTACTAAGCATAAGTAATCATGTTCTTGGCCTTAACCCCGAAAAATGTGTTTATCCACTCATGGACATACAAGGAATCACATGAGTATAATCCAAAATAAAACTAAAGTAAAGGAATTAAAACTCTATTTGAAGCCTTCTAAATTGTGTTTCAAATCCCTAAGGTCATCCAAGGTGGTAACACTAGAGTTAAAAGTGTCTTATTTATAATAGGACCAAGTTGCTGATTTTGACTTAGCCAAGGTGCCATGCCCTTATTGCATGGCATAGGGTCTGTGGCACGTTAGAATTTTGGAGGTACACTGGAAACAATATTTTAGAATGTCACAAAGAGTGTTGAACGCCCTTAAAGCGACGCCTAGGGTCCGTGGCACGCCAATGAGTTCACAAATTCCAAATTTGGTCACATTGTACTCCATGCATTTGGATCTTTATCCCTTTCTTTGTGGTGACTTTTCATCTTGATTTATAGATTATATATCATCCATATGTCATGTAAATCCACTCACCAAACATAATAAAATATCAAGCATAACAAATTAGAGCTCAAAACTCAATTGAATCCGACACGATGAACTAGAAAGGAACATAACTCAAGCTAAGAGTACTGGTTTTCTCGTTTGAACTTTACGTAATGTTTTAACTCCAAACTCATTCTGAACACCCCTTGAACATTATAAAAACATCACTTAATACTTATAAGCAAATTTATATCAAGAATAACTCAATGAGCATACTAGAAGTCCTAAAAAATTAAGCTAAATAAGGCCAGGTAACTACACTTAGGTGCATAAATTCACCTAAGATAATCACCTCACACTTAAAGACTTGTTTGTCCTTGAACAACACTTTCTCTTAATCATCATATCATGAAAGGCTTCAACACTACTACTACAGAAAGACACTTAAGCTAGCACTACAATGACTACATAGATAGCAAGTTTTATTTTACACTAAGCATGTTATATACAATTAAAAGCTTAAGAACCCCACTTCAGAACATCCTAACCTCAAGAATTAACTCACCAAGTTGAAAACTCATGCATATCACTCAATCAAAGAGATCATAAAAATTTTCTAACTATCATATAACATGTGCCCTTACCATACGAGAATTACCCATAATAACTTATATAGATGCAATTTATCAGAAAAATAAGTATAAGAATCAAATTACGCTCACTTTCACAAAGCATTCACAAGCTACACAAAAGGAACCATAGGTTATAAGACCCCGCAAAATTCTTAGCTTAATTTAGTACTTTAAGCTTGTTAAGGGGTTCCAGACTTAAAAAAGTCTAGCTAAGTATTCAGACTTAGTGTTTTTCGCCTTCGAAAGTTGGAAATCTTATTTCGTGACCTTTACGTCCATTAAAGTTGATATTTGAGTTAATTCATGATCAAGAATGTCAATAGGTATTTTCGAACAAGTTTTGGATTTTTCAAACCTTGTTTAGACCATGTTAGAATGACCAAAACATTGAGTCGACATGATATTGATGCGTCACATCATCCATCGTATCGACCGATAACTTTTCCCTCAGCTCAGTGTAATTTCTAGTCAATTGACACAAAATCGATGCGGTGCATTGGCTATCACATCGATGCCAATGACACAATGCATCGGCCTGCGCGTTGATGATTTAATTTTTCAGTAATTAAAAGACCGCATCCTTAGGAGTAAATGGGTCATTTGACCACCCCCGTTCAACCCCCATAACCTAAAATTTAGCCCTCTTTTAGCAAAATATAATCATTCTTTCACAAATTGCTCAAGAACAAAATCCCTAGATGAATTAAATTTGATTTCAAGGCTCAAGATTTCACTGTTAATTTTCCCGAATTCACCAACTAAGGTATGTGAAGTGTTCATCCAAGGGTTTCTTCCACCCTTGGATTCCAAGAAACTCTTTTAAAGCTCATTTAGAGTGATTTCATGGTTTTCATAATTTAAATTAAAGTGTATTCATGATTATTACTCAATTGGATTTCTATTTCATGATTTACTACAAGATTCATGTAGAGTTAATTGATATGTGTGCTTTATCATGTGAATTCATGTTGAAACTCTTAGAATTATGTAATTATAATTGAATTACGATGCCTATAAGTTGTTTTAGCATTATGTGCGTATATTATGCCCTACAAGTGTTTGATGAATTGTCCATGTGAGTGGAATAGTGAAATTATATCATATTAGCATGACTAAGTATGACTAAGTAGTAATTATCATTTCTCAAGATTATGCCATGTATTTTGAGTTTATGCTATCGAGTCCTGGGGGTATTTAATACCCGATAATTTAGATGCTAGTCTGGAGCCATGGTTAGTCACAGAGTAGAATCAGTCATGTCTCGATCAGTAGAATTTAGTCAGTTATAGAACATAGGAAAACTCAGTGACTCAGAATCAATCCATTTCAGTTCAGTAAAATTAGTTCAGTTTAGTTATACAATACGATCAATAATAGTTCAGTCCAGCCTAGTATAGTTTAGAATTCAGTCCAGTGTATATTTAGTTGGGAGTAGGATTTAGCATTGAGTAAACCCATGGATGGGGAGTCACCTTCCAGTAGAGGGTGTAATCCTTAGAAGAATTCCTTACATTCCATAGCTACATAACCAGCGTAGGTTGAGACATCAACCTGCCAGTTGAGGGTTGATGGGATGATAAACCTGCCAGTTGAGGGTACTACCATTCTCGTTGAGAGCACTTGCCGGATGAGAGTGACTCAGTACTTGTCCTTACCTATGGCACGGTATTGATACCTTTCTAATTGGGGTTACAGGTTGGACCCCAAATCAGTTAGAGAAGGGGCATATCAGTTAGATGATTACTTCCTACAGTCTCAGTTTTAGATTCAGTCTCAGTATAGATCTCAGTTCAGTTCCATAGATTCAGGACTGTAAGACACAGTCACTCAGCTCAGTATAAGACTTAGTATAGTGTCACAGAATTAAGACTGTCAGAAATAGTCATTCAGTTACCAGTAATTCAGTATCAGTATACTCAGATATCAGTTAATCAGTATTTAAATTCAGTATTCAGTGTTATTATGATCTCAGTGCAGTTTACATATTTATGCATGTACTCTCATTTAGTCACGCGTCCATGCACATGAACCCATATATTTTAGCCTACCTCACTGAGCATACCGGTATATTTAAAGTACTGATGCATTCTTTTCTTTTGTGCTATGATGTCTTATATCATAGGTTCAGATACACAGGCTCCTGAGCACCCTTAGAAGTTCAAATTGTCAGCATACAGGGTTAGTGGTGAGTCCTGATAGTTTAAGTATATGATTATTTATTTCAGCATTTTAGTTCATTTTCAGTAGTCGGAGTTAGTTGGGGGCTTGTCCTATAAACTCCATAGTTCAGATAGTTTAGAGGCTTTTTAGACTATAGTATTTTAGACAATTGTTCAGTTTCAGTATTGATGTTTAGTTTTGGTGTTGTGATACCAAATTCAGTATTATTTATAGTATTGAAGCTTATGGCCAATTTTTTTTGCCTATTTTCTACATATTACCATATTATTGTTCAGTTATTGTAGTAGGTACCATTCATGGGTTAGATTGTGGTCCTTCAGGATTATGAACACCATATAGCGTCTGGAGTACAAACTTGGGGCGTTACAAACTTGGTATCAGAGCTAGGTTCAACAGAGTCCTAGGAAGTCTAAAAGCCATATCTAGTAGAGTCTTGTGCATGGGTGTGATGTGTGCCATACTTATGGATTGGAGGCTACGAGATTTTTTAGGAAAAGTTTCTCTTCTTTCAGTATTAATGGCATGTGAGTGAGCATGAGCTCTAGTTAAACTCTCAGTCTAATCTTTTCTCTTCTATTTATAGAAATATGCCTCCAAAGAGGACTTAGAGAAGAGGAATAGGAGACCAGCCAGAACCCTAGCCCATCCAGCTAGATCCACTAGATGAACACATCTTTCACACTGAGTTCAGATCAGTATTCACCACCTTATCTCATTCTATGAAAGCCTAGAATGAATGCCTAGCTACCGTTCTGGCCAATCCAGTGGCCAATACTACTGCTGCCAGGATTCGAGACTTCACCTGAATGAACGCTCCATCATTTATTAGGTCTAAGTCAGATGAGGACCCTCAGGAATTTTTTGATCTGGTGCAGAAGGTACTGATATTATTGGGGTGACCATTTTTGAGAGTGCGGAGTTAGCCACATATCAGTTGAAGGATGTGGCTCATTCATGGTTTAAGTAGTGGAAAATAGAAAGGGCCATAGATGCAGGGCCCATAGTATGAGAGGATTTTGCCACTGCTTTTTTGGATAAGTTCTTCCTACTGGAGTTGAGGGAAGCGAAGGTGTTAGAATTTATCAATCTAAAGCAGGGAAATATGATAGTGAAAGAGTATTCTCTCATATTTACTTAATTAGCTAGATATGCTCCTCATATGGTAGCAGATATCAGGTCCCTAATGAGTAAGTTAGTGTCAGGGGTGTCTAGCAGTGTGGTTAAGGAGTGTAGAACCATAATTCTAATTAAGGAGATGGACATATCTAGGATCATGGTCCATGCTCAGTAGATAAAAGAGATGAAGAATAAAGAGAAGCAGAGGGAGGATAAGAAAGAGAGAACAGGTAGTTTCAACTTCGCTCAGCCTAAATCAGAGGGTGGAAATCGTTCTTAGTTCCGTATGAAATCCCCACTTCCAGCTTCGTTCTCAGCTATCGCTCCTGTGTTAAATTCAGAGATGACAATAAGGATAGGGCACCAGGCCCTAAATCCTAGGGTAGTATTTACATTGCCCAAACTAATCCCCTTTGTCAGAAGTATGGCAGAAACACCAGGGTATTTGTAGAGCGATTAGTAATGTGTGTTTCGGGTATGGAAAGCTAGGCCATAGAGTAAGAGATTATCCCCAGTCAGGTTCTCAGGGTCAAAATAAAAGTCCCCCAGCAGGGTGCCGCTTTCAGTGCCACTAATGGGTAGCGGCTAAATAAAATCTATGCTCTTCAGTCCCAACAGGATTAGGAGAGTTCTCCTGATGCGTTCACTGGTACCTTACAAGTTTTCCATTAGCATGTTTATGCTTTGCTAGATCCAGGAGTTTCTTTGTCCTTTGTTACTCCATATATAGTAGTTGATTTTGGAGTCAGTCCTGAAATTCTAGAAAAGCTTTTCTTAGTCTCTACTCCAGTGGGTAAATCCACTATAGCCAGGTAGGTATACAGGAACTGCCCGGTTATGATATCTCAGAAAATCACTTTAGCAGATTTAGTCGAATTAGATATGACTAATTTTAATGTCATTATCGGTATGGATTGGATTCATTCCTGCTATGCCTCAGTCGACTGCAAAAACAGAATTGTCTAGTTTTAGTTTTCGAATGAACGCATCCTAGAGTGGAGGGGTAGTACTTCAGCACTTAGGGGTTAGCTTGTTTCTTACCTTCGGGCTAGAAAAATGATATCTAAGGGATGTGTTTACCATCTCGTTCAAGTTCAAGACTTTAGTTCAGAAACCCCTACTCTTGTATCAGTATCAGTAGCATGTGAATTCCCAGATGTATTTCTCGAAGATCGTCCCAGAGTTCCTCCCAAAAAAAAATTAATTTTGGAATCGATCTTCTTCCAGATACTAAGCCTATATCTATTTTGCCATACAGAATGGCTCCAAAAGAACTCAGAGAATTAAAAGACCAGTTAAAAGATCTCCTATATAAGTGATTCATTAGACCCAGTATGTCCCCATGGGGCGCACTAATTTTATTCATGTGTAAGAAAGACGGTTCCCTCAGAATGTGTATTAACTACCATCAGTTAAATAAAGTCACGATCAAGAACAAGTATCCACTTCCCAGAATTGATGAATTATTTGACCAACTTCAGGGTGCCAGTTACTTCTATCAGAACAAGCTATCATTAGCTTAGAGTCAGGGAGTGTGACATCCCAAAAATAGCTTTCATAACTCGGTATGGTTAATTTAAATTCTTAGTCATGATTTTTGGTCTTACCAATGCCCTAGCAGCCTTTATGGACTTGATGAACTGTGTGTTCAAGTAGTACTTGGACATGTTCATCATATCTTCATAGATGACATTCTCGTCTACTCCTGCAGTGAACGTAATCATGCATACTATCTCAAAATAGTGTTACAGACTCCCAGAAATCATCAGTTATTCGCCAAATTTAGTAAGTGAAAATTTTGGCTAAGGTCAGTAGTTTTTCTCGGGCATATCATTTTTAGTGATGGTATTAGGGTTGATCCCCAAAAGACTGAAGCAGTAAGAAACTGGCCTAAACCTATCTTTCTTTTAGATATCAGGAGTTTCTTGGTCTTGGCTGGCTATTACCGAAGTTTTGTTGAGGGATTTTTATCTATTGCATCCCCTATGTCTAGACTAACTCAGAAAAAGGTCAAGTTCCAGTCGTTAGATTCTTGTGAGAAGAATTTTGATGAGTTGAAGACTCGACTCACTACAACTCCAGTGTTGACCTTACCAGATGGTTTAGACGACTTTGTGGTGTATTGTGATGCCTCCAAAGTTGTCTTGGGTTATGTTTTGATGTAGAGAGGTAACGTTATATCCTATGCCTCTAGGCAACTTAAACCCCATAAGAAAAATTACCCTACTCATGATCTTGAGCTAGCAACAGTAGTGTTTGCCTTAAAGATTTGGAGTCACTATTTGTATGGAGTTTATGTGGATGTGTTTACAGACCACACGAGCCTGAAGTATGCATTCTCTTATAAAGACCTAAACCTCTATCAGAGAAGGTGGTTGGAGTTGATAAAAGATTACGACATGAGTGCCCTGTATCATCTAGGCAAGGCCAATGTAGTGGCCGATGCTCTCAGTAGAATTTCTATGGGTAGTATTGCTCATGTCGAGGACAGTAAGAAGTTAGCTCAATAAGTTCATCAACTAGCCCGACTAAGTTTCTACTTAGTCGATTAAGTAGAAGGTAGTGTATGGGTGCAGAGTAGTTCAAAATCATCCCTAGTTTTGGAAGTGAAAGAAAAACAGGATAGAGATCTCAGTCTAGTCAAGTTGAAAGAAGCAGTCAGAGATTAGAAGGTTGAGATTTTCTCCCAAGGGTGAGATGGTGTTTTGCATTGTCAGAGTCGACTATGTGTGCCAGGCATAGATGACTTGAGGCAACAAATTCTTGCAGAAGCGCAAGGTACGTGCTACTCTATTTATCAAGGGGCCACTAAGATGTACCGTGATTTTTGGGAGATCTATTAGTGGAGTGGGATGAAGAAAGATATTGCAGAGTTTATGGCTAAGTTCTCAACATGTAAGTAGGCTAAGATTGAGCATCAGAAGCCTAGTAGGTCCATACAGGAGTTCAGTATTCCCACCTGGAAATGGGAAAAAGTAAACATGGACTTTGTGATCGGGTTGCCTCGTACTCATCGTTAGCATAATTCAGTTTGGGTTATTATAGACAGAATGACCAAACAACTCATTTTCTACCAGCCTATACCTCTTACTCAGTCGAGGATTGTGCCAAACTCTATATCAGGGAGTTGGTCGGATTGTACAGTGTTTCGTTGTCCATTATCTCAGATAGAGGTACCTAGTTCACCTCTCATTTTTTGAAAGCATTCCAAAAAAGTCTTAGTACCCGAGTTCACCTCAGTACAACTTTTCACGCTCAGACAGATGGTCAAGAAGAAAGGTCCATTCAGACTTTAGAGGATATGTTGTAACCATTTGCGATAGACTTTAAAGGTAGTTGGGATGACCACTTTCCTTTGATTGAGTTCACATACAACAACAACTATCATTCTAGTATTCAAATGGCTCCGTTTGAGGAACTTTATGAGAGGAGGCGTAGATCTCCCATTGGTTGGTTTGAAGTGGGTGATGCTGGAGTGGTAGGTCCTGACTTGGTATTTGATACCTTAGAGAAAGTTTAGTGGATTAGGGAAAAACTTAGGACAGCTTAGAGCCGACATAAATCATACACAGATATGCGCAGAAAATATCTTGAGTTTGAGATTGGTGACTATGTGTACTTGAAAATCTCTTCTATGAAAGGAGTGAAGCATTTTGGCAAGAAGGGGAAGCTCAGTCCTCGATATGTCGGTCCTTACCGAATTCTCAGCTATTTTGAAAAGGTAGCTTACGAGGTTGAGTTTCCTTCAGATCTATCTTCGGTTCGTCCAATGTTTCATGTCTCATTTTTAAAGAAATTCATAGGTGACCCATCAGCTATAGTCCCCATAGAGGGCATAGATGTTCAAAATAGCCTCTCTTATGAAGTGATTCCAGTCGAAATCCTTGACTATTAGATTCGTAGATTGAGGAACAAAAAAGTCCCTCTAGTCAATGTTCTTTGGCGGAATCAGTCCATTAAGGGAGCTACTTGGGAAGTAGACGCAGATATGCGGACCAAGTATCCTTACCTCTTCTCTGCAAACTCAGATATAGCTCAAGGTAATAGTTCTCCTTAAGCTTATTCAGTTTCATTCTCAGATTTTCCATTACAAACTTGATATCAATTATTATTTCATATTCAGTCATATGTTCATGAGTCAGTTAAGTCATGTACTTATGCATCAGATATGCATGTTCAGTATGAAATTCAGCATGTCAGTAGTGACAATCAGATAATCATGTTTCAGATGTTCATGTTCAGTAAGTAAGTTCAGTCTACCAGTATTCTTAGCTTAGTCAGTATCATTCGAGGATGAATGTTTCCAAGGGGGAGATAATGTAAGACCCCGTAAAATTATTAGCTTAATTCAGTCCTTTAAGCTTGTTAAGGGGTCCTAGACTTAGAAAATTCTATCAAGTATTCAGACTTAGAGTTATTTTAGCCTTTGAAAGTTGGAAATATTATTTTGCAACCTTTACATCCATTAAATGTTGATATTTGAGTTAATTCATGATCAATAATGTCAATAGGTGTTTTTGAATAGGTTTCAGATTTTTCGAACCTTGTTTAGACCATGTTCGAATGACCATAATAGTGAGTCGACGTGATCTTGACGCGTCGCATTATCCATCGCATTGACAGATAATTTTCCCCTCAGCTCAGTGTAATTTCTAGTGAATCAACATGGACTCAACACGCTGCATTGGCTATCGCATCGATGACAACAATGTGGCTCATCGGTCTGCACGTCGATAATTCAATTTTTCAGTAATTAAAAGATCGCATCATTAGGGGTAAATGAGTCATTTTCCCATCCCCATTCAATCCCCATAACACGAAATTTATCCCTATTTTAGCAAAATATAATCATTCTATCACAAATTGCTCGAGAACAAAAACCCTAGGTGAATTAAATTTGATTTCAAGGCTCAAGATTCTACCGTTCATTTTCCCGAATTCACCAACTAAGGTATGTGAAGTGTTCATCCAAGGTTTCCTTCCACCCTTGGAGTCCAAGAAACTCTTTTAAAGCTCATGTAGAGTGATTTCATGATTTCAATGATTTGAATTAAAGTGTATTCATGATTATTACTTAATTGGGTTTCTATTTTATGATTTACTAGAAGATTTATGTAGAGTTAATTGATATGTGTGCTTTATCATGTGAATTCATGTTGAAACTCTTAGAATTATGTAATTGGAATTGAATAACGAGGCCTACATGTTGTTTTAGTATTATGTGCATATGTTATGCCCCATAAGTGTTTGATGAATTGTCCATGTGAGTGAAATAGTGAAATTATATCATGTTAGCATGTATGCAAGTTCATGTCGTGCAAGTGCTTGCTTGAATGCCCAAACAAATGAATGATGACTAAGTAGTAATTATCATTTATTAAGATTATGCCATGTCTTTTGAGTTTATGCTATCGAGTCCTGGGGGTATTTAATAACCAACAATTTAGCTTCTTGTTTAGAGCCATGGTCAGTCATAGAGTTGAATCAGTCATGTCTCGATCAATAGAATTCAGTCAGTTACAGAACGTAGGAAAACTTAGTGAACTCAGAATCAATCCATTTCAGTTCAATAAAATCAGTTCAGTTCAGTTATACAGTACGATCAATAATAGTTCAGTCCAACTAGTATAGTTTAGAATTTAGTCTAATGTCTATTTAGTTGGGAGTAGGATTCAACACCGAGTAAACCAAAGGATGGGGACTCACCTACCAGTAAAGGGTGTAATCCTTAGAAGCAGTCCTTTAGTTCCAGAACTATGTAGCCAGCGTAGATTGAGATATTAACCTGCCAGTTAATGGTTGATGAGGTAATCTACCTGCCAGTTAAGGGTATCAGCATTATCATTCAGAGCACCTACCAGATGAGGGTGAATCAGCACTTGTCTTTACCTGTGGAACGATATTAACACCCTTCCAACTGGCGTTACAAGTTAGACCCTAAATTAGTTAGAAAAGGGGCATGTCGGTTAGATGATTACTTCCCACAGTCTCAATTTTAGATTCGTCTCAGTATAGAACTTAGATCAGTTTCGCAGATTTAGGACTGTTAGACACAGTCATTCAATTCAGTGTGAGACTCAGTATAGTTCTACATAATCAAGACTGTTAGATACAGTCATTCAGTTGCCAGTGATTCAGTATCAGTAAACTCAGATAACAGTTAATCAGTATTCAAATTTAGTATTCAGTGTTATTATGATTCAGTAAAGTTTACATATTCATGCATGTACTCTCATTCAGTCACACTCATGATATTCAGTTAGTATTGTTCATGCACATGAACCCATGCATTTCAGCCTATTTTACTGAGCATACCAGTATATTCAAAGTACTGACACATGTTTTTCTTTTGTGCTATGATGTCTTATATCATAGGTTCAGATGCACGGGCTCTCGAGCTCCCTTAGCAGTTCAGATTCTCAGCATACAGAGTTAGAGGTGAGTCATTATAGTTCGAGGATGTGATTATTTATTTCAGCATTTTGATTCATTTTTAGTAGTCGGAGTTAGTTGGGGACTTGTCCCATCAACTCCATAGTTCAGACAATTTAGAGGCTTTTTAAACTAGAGTATTTCAGACAGTTCAATTTTTAGTATTGATGTCTAGTTTTCGTATTGTGATACCAAATTCAATATTATTTATAGTATTGAACCTTATGGACAATTTTCTGCCTATTTTCTGCATATTACCGTATTATTGTTCAGTTATTACAGTAGGTACCAGTCATGGGTTAGCTTGTGGTCCTTCGGGATTATGAGCACCGTGTATTATCCGGGGTACAGACTCGGGGTGTTACATAGGCTTACACTTAGTGTAGTACTCCACTAATATCAGAATGTTAAGGGTTAGGATCAAATAAGAATTTAAGGATTTTAATGTATTCTAAGGGACAAGTAGGAACTATTTTGGTCAGGAATAATGACTATCTTTCCTAAGCGATTTAATACATCACATTTATCAATTAAGCTCTTCTCTAACAACCTCACTTTCACCCTCTCTACCTTCACACATCTCTTTTGTTTTGCCCCATCTCATTAAGATAATTCACATAAAATGTGGTGGGAGTATTTTCTATTCACACCTTATTCAATTTTGAACAATTTTCTTTCCACTCCTTACACAACTCCCAACAACAACACATCTATTTATCAACACCAATAGTTACTTTTTGAGGTCTCACTTTCACCTCTTTTCTTTCTATTTTTACACTTCTTAACCTCATTAGTTTTTCACTGAATCACTTAGGATCTTTGCATCAAATTATAGTCAATCAAAGAAAGAGAATAGGCTACATGTGAGGCTACTAAACAATAGGCTAATGGCTCAAAGAGTCTAACTAGGATTATGCATAAGGCTAGATTGAGGAGGGTATGAAATATGGCTATGAAAGAAATTCCTAAACCATCTCCTAAACCCATACTCTTTATTTTTCTTTGCACACACACCAAGTAAGTTCTACACATCAAAATGCAATAAGGAGTACAATAAGTAGGATCATTATAGACTCTTAATCAAGTAACAACATGAATTCAGAATTAATCCCACAACATACAACAGTCATAAACTAGAGCTAAGGAGTCTCAAAAGTAGTCATTCACACAATCAACCTACTTTTTACATAAAAAACCACTTGTATCATGCAATCACACATATCACCAACAAGAACATCTCACTTATACATACAGTAAAAATTTAAATTTACTCCTAAAAATAAAAAGGATATTAGATTCAAAGGGCGCCCTAGTGGAAAAGAATCGAAAATAATAACCACAGGGTAAGTGAAGTGTGCACCTACTAGACTAACCTAAATAAACTAGAAATTTTAAAAAAAGAAAATCTTTGTGTAATCTTTTCAAATTGACTCAAAAACTAGAAAACAACTAAAACTTAAGATCCTATAGCATCACTTCATCCGAAACCATGAGAATTTCCCTAACCCACACTTAAAAAACATACTTTATCCCTAAAGTATAATCAAAATCAAATATAGAAATACTCCCTGAAGCCTCTAAGCCTAGCTAGTAACATCTTTAATCATTATTGAAGTCGGGTGGACTGCACACCCAGTATTTTCCATACTTCTTAGCTCTAATGTCCTGTACTTAGACTTTCCATCAACTTGTTACTCATCAAAAACAAAAAACTATGTGAAATAAAAACCAAACACACAACAATAAAATACCTACCATAACTTGGGTTGCCTCCCGAGCAGTGATTGATTTAGTGTCTCGGCACAACCCATATAACTACCTCTCAACCACATTCCTTCATCCTCTTTCTCTTACTCGGAGGCCATCTTCTTACTTATTTCTGACCTCTTGAGTGTATACTCTCATGGTCAATATTATTCTCAATAGTATCCTTTTCAAGCTTAGCAATCATTATCACTTTAGGCTTATATGGTGGCTTAGGTAACTCAATGAGACAGTCCAAGAAGGTCTTTTGTGGTTTAGACTGCACAACCCCACACTCATCCACTTCCATCACTATAATCATTCAAAATTATTTGTAGTGGAAAGGTGTATTAAGTGGTTTATAAACTTTGAAGACTATCTTTTCATTATCCAATCTCATCGTGAGAGTGTCCTCTCCCTTATCTATCAATACTTCTCCCATTGCTAAAAATAGATATCCCAAGATGATCAGCAACCTTTCATCTATATCATAGTCAAGAATATTAAATTCAGTAGTAATAATAAACCTACCAACATTGATAAGCAATTCCTCAATATTCCTTCGGGATGAACTCTGGTTTGGTATGCCATCTAGAGTACTAGAGAGCATGGTCTCGATTTCCCCAAACCAAAAGTGTTGAAAAATGATAAGAGCATCAAGTTTCACTTTCCCTCAAAACACTCAGATCATGGACCACCTCATTATCACCAATTTGTATAGGAAGGATAAAACACCCCAGGTCCTTTAGCTTTTTGGTATTTTTCTCATTACCACAGAGCTGCACTGTAATACCCCATGTTAGTCTTAGCTCAATACAGCTCTTAGTGCATGTATAAGAGGCTTAGAACCTAAAAATTTAGCTAAATATTGGAGACTTTATCTTATTTTCCAGCATCTCAACTCAAATGACATTTAAAGTGACCTTACTAACCCCGAGAAGTAAGTTTTTGAATTAATTCATGTTTAGGGGTGTAATTAGTATGTCTCGGGTAAGTTTTAAATTTTTTGGATGAGGTTTGGATCACGTTTGGATTTCAAAAATAATAGCTCACCATGATTGGATGGCGTCTCGGTGAGTATAGCGATGGAGGGGTCACCACGTCAAGGTGAAGATAAAAAGTGCAATTGTCAGATTCCAGTAAGTCATCATGATTGCACCGCATTGCGGTGGAAATCACGATCGCAGCCTTGGCACGTCATGGTGATGGTCAAATATAGGTTTTAGTTACAAAATTTTTAATATCCCTGGGGTAGTTTGTTCTTTTCTCATGGTACCAATCCATGAAAAACACGGGATTAAATCCCCCAAAAGCATATTTGGCCACCTTTTACTCATATTCTCTCAATTGAAAACCATTCTCTCCCAAATAACAAACCTTAGATTTTCAAAGATTCAAGCTCAAGTTTAAGAAAAACCACTAAGAAATTTCATGAATTCTTCAAGCAAGGTATGTTAGATGTTCATCCATGGGTTTCTTTCACCCATAGAGTCAAGAACCCAATTTCAAATTCAAAGCTATAATTTTTACATGTAATGATGATTTTTACCTTGAATTCTCATAAATCTCAATTCTATACTATGTTTACACGTAATTGTAGTTGTTATTAAACCCTCCACATTTGCATGTTGTTGTTCACTGATTTAAACCTTAATTGGTGGCTTTAGTATTGAAATAATGCCATTACTACATGTTTAAAACTATTCCCATGGTTAAGCCATGCGTTGTAAGTGTTTGATGAAATGCCTCAAAGAATAAGTTATAGAATGCTAACTACATGTCAAGTCCTCAAAATTTTAGTATGATCTTGTTGTTATTGCTGTTGAGTCCTGGGGGTTTGAATACCTAAAATTTAGCTGTTTACATATGTTTATTACTTAAAAAATTATTTTAGTTAAACCATGAGCATAATTGATTTCTCAGTTATTATTATCATGATGAGCACTATCAGAATTTATAATTTGTTAAACTCAGTTCAATCTAATAATTAGTTTCATTTAGTTGGGAATAAAGCTTAGCTCCGAGTGGGCATAGCGATGGTGTCTCCCCAATAAATTATGCATGAGGCACTAGTAGCAGTCCCTAAGTTCCAGACCTACGGTGCCACTGTAGACTTTGAGGGGTCCCCCATCCATAGAAATGGCACCTCATCCTTCAGGACTTCAGATTTGTGGATTCACACAACCAATGTTAGTATCCATGGTGCGGTACTAACACCCTTCTAGCTGGGGTTACAGGTTGGACCCTAATATCATATTAGGGCATGTTGGTTATAGCTAGTTCCCACAGTTTTAGTCCAGTAGCTAGTTCAGTATTTAGTCTCAGGTTTGCTTGGCCATAGCATACAAATATTAGTTTCCCATTCATCAGTATTTCAGTAATTTAGTTTATAACTATTTTAGATTTATGCTTAGTCTTGCATTCTCAGTCTTTATAGATTTTATGCATTTGTATTCAGTGTTTCATGTTACTCATTTAGTTAGTTATTACTAATGCACATGAACCCATGCATTTCATCCTTACCTCATCTAATGTACCAGTACATTTAAAGTACTGATCGCATACTCGTTTCTTTTGATATGATGTTTATTATCATAGGTTTGGATGCTTAATTCCCTGACCGTGTATAGATATACTAGCTTATTAGCTGTAGCAATGGTGAGTCCTCATACTTTGAGGACATGATTTATTTATCTTAATCTACCTTATCAGTTTAGTTTTTCTATTTAGTCAGAGTTAGTTGGGTGTTTGTCCCATCAACCCCACATTTAGATAGTTTAGAGGATTTCAGACTAGTACAGACAATCAGATAGCTTTCAATTGTTATTATCAGTCGTTTTATCAATATTGTTATTATTGCTTTACAGACATTATCAGAACTATGATTTAAAAACTTATGGCATATTTTAGTTAAATTCTGCATATAATCTCCTTGCTATTAGTATTATTTAGTGCTCTCAATAGGTACCAATTCATGGGTTAACTTGTGGTCTTTTGGGATCGTAAGCATCATGTGACGTCGAGGGTGTACTCTCAGGGAGTTATAAACTTGGTATCAGAGCCTAAGGTTTTAAAGTGTCCTAGGGAGTCTGAAAGCCATATTGAGTAGAGTCTTGTGCATGGGTGTGAAGTGTGCCACATTTATGGACAAGAGGCTATAAGATGTTTTAGGAAAAACTTCCCTTCTTTTAGTGTTCATGTGGTGCAAATGAGCATGATCTCATGTTAAACTCCCTTTTTAATCACTCTTCCTTCCATCTATAGGATATGACTCCCAGAAAAACTAATGGAAGGAGAAATAGAAACCAGCAAGCACCTCCACTCGTTCAAGAAAATCTCCTAAATGAGCATGTTTCTAATGCAGAGTTCAGAGCTGTATTTACTACTCTATCTAACTCTGTAGTACCTTAAAATGTTTGGCCAGTTATTTTTCTAGCCAACTCAGTGGCCAATAATGTCGTAGCTAGGATTCAGGATTTCACCCAAATGAACCCTCCTCTATTTTTGGGATCTAAGTTTGATGAGGTTCTGTAGGAATTTCTTGAAATATTTCAGAAGTTAACAAATATTACGGGTGTGACTTCTAGTGAGAGTATTGAGTTGGCTACTTACCAGTTGCAGGATGTGGGTTACACCTATTTTAAGTAATGGAAGGGGGATAGAGGCGCAATACAAGGCCTATAGAATGGGAGAAGTTTGTTACAAACTTCTTAGATAGATTCTTTCCATTGGAGCTAAGGGAAGCTAAAGTGTTAGAGTGTATCAATTTGAAATAGGGAAACATGAGTGTTAAAAAGTATTCCATCAAGTTTACTCAACTAGCTATGTATGCTCCTCATATAGTTGCTGATTACAGGTATAGGATGAGCAAATTCATTTCTGGGGTATTTGATAGTATGGTCAAGGACTATAGGACTGCAATATTAATTAATAAGATGGAATTATCTAGGATGATATTCCATGCTCCATAGATTGAAGAGAAGAAGGCTAAGGAGAGCGAGAAAGAATGAGAGGGCTAGAATAGGTAGCTTCAATTTTTCTCATTCGTGATCAGAGGGTGGAAATTGACCCCAATTCCGATAGAGATATTTAGTTCCATCTCCATCCTTAGCTAGTGCACCTTTGCCAAAGTTCAAAAATGATAATCGGGATGGAGCACAAAGCTCCAAGTCTCAAGGTCATGGCTCCTCCTTTGTTAGTTGGTGGAATTATTGAAGAAAATTTATGATTAAACTCTGATTGAGGTCCAATTCTATCTTATTAACGCTTAATTCTTTGGTATAATTTTGTTTTATGTGTTTGATGGTGTGACTAGTTTTGTCTTTGTCTAATATTCAATTGTCAGTGATTATAAATTATGTGATGAAATGATATCTCATTTGAACATTTAATTGATTGTTTCGGACGGGGTAAAAATTAGAAATTGACAAAGGTGAATATGGATTATTTTGATTCATTAACGAGTGTTTAATTTGGAATAACTATTGATGTTGTCAAGCGCATTATCATGATAGGGTGAAATTTGTAGGTAAATGGTAGGCCGGGTAGGAAAATTTAGGAATAATGATTTGTTGAGTGTTTGACTATGTGTGTGAATGGTTCGTTCTACTTTATCGCACAAAAATTAAAGTTGTAATCTTTTGGCTGAGGAATGCCCTGATAGATTTTGTATTGATTTGGCTGGTGAATGCCCTGAAGTATCTTATTCGCAAAGGATGTTCATGATGAAGGATCAAGGTATCGGATAGAGCATGGGTCAAGGTTTGTATAGTTTAGTGTAGGTTTATTTCAACACTTTATTTTGGTTTGTAATAAATTGGACTGGACACTATTTTGGGAGTTTTGATTGTTTTTGGTTGTTTGCTTTCCTATTTATGTGTTTTGTTGGTTTATAAATTTCATAGTGTCGCACTAGCCGATATAATCCATGAAGAAATCGTGGTAGAGCCACGATATCGAGGGGTGCCTAACAACTTTCCCTCGATAAAAAGAATTCCTTAACCAGAATCTCTGTTTGCGGACCAGTTTAAAAGAGTCAAAAATCATTTTAAAAAAAGATTTCCAAAGGTGACTTGGCACACCAGATCTATGGCAAGTGGCAACTCTGAGTTTAATTGTAAAAATTCTTTTCAAAACAAATCTTCATTTTTGTCACTTTAATAATAAAAACCCTTTCAAACTTAAAATATAATCTTTTTTAGGTAAAAAAGAGTGACAGCTTTGGCGACTCTGCAGGGGATTTTTTAGAATTCAAGCTTATTTTTTTTAGTAGCATTAGCTTAGTTTGACAATATAGGTGTATAAATATTTTGTTTGTATTATTATTTGTGTTATTTTTTTTATCATTGTTGGATGCCTAGTGCTCTTTGTTTATAGTCTTTCTTTATGTGTTACTGCCTTATATCTGGCATCATTTGCATAACCTGATTCATTTTTTTCGCAACAAGTCCCGAAGTACACGTAGTGTACATGAACTCTAGTTGATTTACCTTTATTTTATGAGGGGGATACATCGCATGTATGGAGTGGGTGGAAAGCTATCGCAGCTACTATCCACCATACGCTCCCCGAACAATCTTGTTAGTGAACCTCAGCGTAGGTCAGCCTTTAGGTCTTGCTTATATGCATCATATTGATACCTAGAGGGACTCACTTGGTCCTTTGTAGAAGAATCACCCCTGAAGCATCCTTACGTGCTAATTGTTACATCCTTGAGGGTAACAGGGTCATTTGACGAACTAATTTGGGTAAACATGTGCCAGAGTTAAGGGAAAGAGTGTGTAGGCAAGGAAAAGTTCAAAAAAAAAGGGAAAAAAAGAAAAGTGAGTCAAAAAAGAGTTTCATAGGGTTTTATGGCTTTTATTTTCTATAATCCAAAAATTCAAAAAGATTTTGTTTACCTTTTGCACTCATTTCTCAAGAACAAAAACATCAAAAAGATTTTCCTTTTTCTTTCTTTAGTAAGCATTCATAATTAAAAATTTTAAAAAGAATTTTTTACAATAGAAAGTTTTTATAAAAGAAAAATGCAAAAAAGATAGAAGTTTTGTACATTTTGTATAACGAAAATACCAAAAAGATTTTACTTTCATAGTTGTTGGTGCCATTTTTATTAACATTTCTCTTCTTCTATTTGCAATAGTGTCTCTCATATCAGGATTCAATTGGGTATTTAGTCTTTAATTGTCCAATCTGGATAAAATATGCACTCCTGATTCTTCTCTTCTGGGAGTGAGATACGTAGGCAACCCTTTCAAGATTTGGTGATCTTGTTTCAAAAATCCAAAAATGATTTTGTTCACTCTTCATTTAGAGTAGGTATCATATACATCTTTAAAAGAAAACTACAAAAAGATTTTCCTTTAATATCTTTGAGTTTCATTTTTGTATGAAATTCAAATCGAAAACCCAAAAAGATTTTCTTTGGTAATCCTAGGTTTTATTTGTATAGGGATTTTAAAGCTGAAAAAAATTCAAAAAGAGTTTCGTCAATTCTTTTGGCAATTTTTTATTTCCTTTGCTTCTTAAAGTTTCAAGAAAAATAAAAAGAAAAGAAAAAGAAAGAGAGTTTGATTGGCCATGTTGTACAAAAACTTCATGAACTATGCAAACCTGATTCTCCTCTCTCGGGAGTGAGATACTTAGGCACCCTTCTTGGGTTTGGTGATATTTTCAAAAAGGAAAAAAGATTTTGAAAAAGTGTTGAACTATAACACATTTGTTATCCCTTGTTTAGCCAGTTTAAGGTGGTTGGTTTGTGGCATTCTGGTGGGGCCTCCAAATCACTCCAAATCTAAGAAAGGTTTAGCTGTGTCCAAAAAGGATATAGAGAGTGACCTCATGGATTAAACAAAGAGTCAGGAAAATAAAAGTTTAAAGAAAAAGAATTTGAGACTATGACAACAAATGATGGAAATGTATCGAGCTTGGGCCAGTGGGCCTCCTCCTCCTCTATTCCCCACTAATGGCCCTGCAAATATATTGAGTTTTCCCTCACAATTGAAAAGTTAGTTTCCTATTGTTGTTGATACACCATAACATGTCTCGAAATTCATGCCACATCAGCTGCATCCCAATACTTCCACCACTCCTTCTCTAGCTCTTTAATATAAGCCTACTACATTTATAACATCATATCCTATTTGTAATTTTGCTGCTCAACCTTCTACTGAGGCTTCCACATTGGCTATCAACCCAACGGTTATGGTTTCCCATGCCTCTAATGAACCCATGTTCAATACTCTTGATGATCATTGTTATGCTCCTGAGCCTACTTTTATGTTAACTGAACCGCCAAAATTTCTTACCAAGAAGTCTGACATGGCATAAGAGCAAGAAAAAATGGTTGGAAAAATGAAGTGTGCAGAAAATGCTATAAAAAGTTCCCTAGGACTCGTGGGTAAAGAAGATGTTTAACAATTGCTCCAAGACCATCTTATCAAGGATCAAGAGAGAATAAAGTTATATGCTGATCAACATAGGTCTGAAAGAGATGTCCAAGTAGGAGATTTAGTGTTCCTCAAGCTGCAGCCTTATAGATCAACCTTCCTCAAAGCTTTGAGATATCAAAATTTAGGGAACATGATGGACATGAGGATTCTATGAAACATTTGGGATGATACTATAATCAATTAAAGAAAACTGAGAGGAAGAAGAAGGAAAACATTCCTATCATCATGCCAGGGCCAAAGCAGAGCTTGAGATTTCCAACTCACTAATACTGTCAGCCTCAACCCTGAGCTTACATATTAGATCCACATACTTACCTACAATAAGGTTCCTCATTCCAAAATCCAAGATATTCTATTCCACTTCCTCAATACCCTTTGAACAATACACAATTGTATACTCGTCCGTCATCTTATCTATAATGGAAAGCATCGATCCCTCAACATCGTCCTTGACCCCCAACTTATTTACCAAGATACCTCTAAATCCAAGTTTCAACCAAGGACAGATTTTGCAAATAGGAGGAAGGAAAAGGATAATTTTACTCCTATTGGGGAATCCTATGCCAATTTGTTCTATAGATTGAGAAAGTGAGGCATGATTACTCCTCTCCTTGGGTATACACCTGACCCACATTCAAGGAATTTTGACCCAAATGTACAGTGTGCATATCATTCTGATGTTCAGGGTTGCAATACTGAAGATTGTCATACTTTGAAAAGAGAAATAAAAAATATGATTCAAGAAAAGTGATTTTAGTGAAAAACATTGACACCTCGAGCATCACACAGAATCCTTCACCAACACATGGTGATGCACAATACGTGGGAATCAATGAGTTGAGCATAAGGACCCAGAACTCATTTATTAAGGTAAATGTGTTTGATGGTGATGAACGCTCTAGTCATGATGTGCAAATCAATGGCTAAATGGCAATTGGAAAGACACTTCTCTCCTTACTAGGAAGGAGTTTTGGTAGCTTGTCTTGTTTTTTTTTCTATTTTCTGAATTATTTCAGGGTTGTAATTTGGAATCTATCTTGTTTTATGTCTTTGTCGTTTATGTTTAAACCCTTCTATCTTTCCTTTCAACAAAATATAGTGTCCTTTCTGACTTTTGTTGTATTTTAAGTTGTTTGTCTTCTTTGCACAATACAATTTATGTTGATTTTAGTGAAATGACGTGTTTGCAAAATTTTCAGCCAGATCTTAAAATATAGTTTAATCATAAAGCATTGAATTAGAGGGTTAAAGTTAGAAAAAGAGAGCATCTGAGAAAATAGTTAGAGTGTTGAGGAATTTGGTGATCAAGTTGAAGCCTTCTTTAAAAAATCAAGGCAATTATTTTGAGAATCATAAGAATAACTTGGTCATCAATTGAAAAGCATATCTTAAGTAGGTCAAATAGTGAATGTGTGATCCTTTGTCAAAAGGAACAAAAAGAAAATCAGCTCTGCGAAGTCATGAGTCCCTCAGTATGAGGAATGTACAACAAAAGTGGAGTGGTATGTTGAAGAAAATAAGAGTAGTGATGCACAAATTCAGTTAAAGTTAGTTCTGTAAAAGTGTCATGAATGATTTTCATCTTTCACTTTCACATTGCATGATATGTATTTGTATTTTCAAGGATTGATATGATGGAGGCATTTCATTCTGCTATCCAAATGTTGTGTCATCCTTTGTGAACCCCGTTTGAGCTTTAGTTCTATTTTATTTCATACACCTCTTTTGGAATCAAGCTAAGAGTCAACAAAGTTCAAAAGAAAAGTGTCGAGCAAAAGAATAGAGTTAGAAAAAAATGTGTCAAGAAAACAAAAAAAGAGTGTCAAGAAAAAATAAAGCTAGAAAAATTTTCAAAGAAAAAAAAAAGAGTCAGAAAAAAAGAGAAGAGATCAGAATCAAGAAAAAGAGTAAGCTGTCGGAACTACGCGTGACCTGATTCTCCTCTCTCGGGTGTGAGATATGTAGGCTACCCTACTCTGGGCTTGGTCCAACCAAATAAATAATTTAGAATTTTCCAGTCAAAAGAAACTGGGATATAAGTTAATCGTCATTGTTTGTATAAATTCCAAAAGTTGTAAGCCCCACCCCACTTCAAGTGTCATTTGGGCCTCGTGCCATCCTTTCTTTTTAACTTTATCCAAAAGCAAAGTTACAACCAAAAAAATACCTTCAGATCAATCTTTAAGAATGATAAGGTTAAGCATGCAATGCATATGATGATACACTTTGGAAACTACTTGTCTTACTCAACATAAGAAACAAGGAGGGAAATAAAAATGAGAGAGTCTTATTGGTGTAAAATCTTACGGGCACTATAAGGTGATGGTAAGTTAAGCGAAATAAAAATGAAAGAGTCTTATTGGTGAAAACCCTCATGGGCACCGTAATACGATGGTAAGTTGAGAGAAATAAAAATGAGAGAGTTTTATTGGTGAAAACCCTCATGGATACCATAGGGCAATAGTGAGCTGAGAGAAAGCAAAATGAGAGGCTTGTTGGCGAAAACCCTTCAAGGTGTCACTAGCCGAATAAGGTCCATAAGTGCAATTGACCTAAGGAAGTAACTCAATTTCAGGGTTATTAACTTAAAAACAACTAGAGAAAAGTTTGGATTAAAAGATCAGGAAACTTAATCCAAAATACATGGCATAATCACTAGAATTGATTGTCATTTTTAGATAAATCTTTTCTTTTCTTTATTTTCAAAAAGGGGACACACATTGTCCTTTATTTCCTCTTTGTATTTCTATTTTTGTGCTTTTGAGTCTGTTATCCCAGTAGAAAATCATTGTCATTTTTCTCGTATCTTAAGTCAAGTCCATGTCAAAACAAGTAAGAAAGAATTTCAAAACTTGATACCAACTTCTTTAATTGCATAAAGCAAGATGAAAGGGCCAAACCTTGAACAAAAACATGATTGAGAGCCAAAACAAGGCATGCAAAGTATTTTTTCAATAGGAAAGTTTGGAGGATTCGAGGAAATACCAAGGTTTAAAAGTAGATATCTGAGAAATATAGCAAAGTAGAGATACTATGTTTCAGAGTCACTCCTAATATTCTGAGTTTGGATCAATGGTGCAACAAGGCAATGACAAATGCTAATGATTGGATACAAGATTTAAATGTGATGAGTGCAAGAGAAATTGCCTCAAAAGCCAAAGCCGCAAGCCAACACCCTATTTTAAACTCATAAGTTTTATTTGTATGAAACAGGAACAGTTGCGACCTTCAAATCAAAGGCTTCAAAGCATGTAATACCCCATACCTTTTACTAGATCAAAAATCATCTCGAGAATGTTAGAACTTGCTTTGAAATATGAATCCACTTTTGTACACGTGGTATTTTTAACATTTTTACTTTTTTTCATATGGAAAATCGAATAAGCTTTCCATCGATACTAATTTCATCAAAATCCGGTGTCAGATACAGAAGAAAGTGAAACCACCCAGGTGCGACGGTGCAGGCCGATGGACCGTCGACCACAACCGTCACATCAAGGTAGTGAGCTAAATTTTTGGAAGAGTACGATGAAGTGGTCCAACGGACCATCGGACTAGCGATGGACCATCACACCCCACCATCACATCAAGGCAGTAGGTCCCAGTTCAACGGTGAGATTGACAGACCGTCGACCCAGCGATGGGCCATCGCACCCCACTTTCAGATGTCCCGCTCAGTTATTTTAGGTCATTTTAATTGGGGTATTTGGTTTTTTACCACCCGCTTATATATACCCAGTTATATTCGACCTGAGCTCATTTGTTCATTATTATTTCATAACAACAAAATTAGGGTTTTCTCTCTAAGATTGATCCCTAAAGAATAAAATACAAATATTTTTTAAAGAACTAAGAGATTCCAATCCTTCAAGTTCAAGAACTTCTAGAAACTCAACCTAGGTATGCATAGTGTTCACTCATGGACTCTTTTCATCCATGAAGCCCAAGGATTTCTTTTCTAAGTTCAAGTTTATGGATTTTCTATATGAATTTCTTGTTGGGTTGCTGTTGTTCATGTTGATAATGACTAATTGAATTCTAATCCATGTTTGGTGATAAATTTCATGTGGAACTAATTAGTAAAGATGTAGGTTTATATAAACCTAGGATTAAAACCCTTGGATGATAAAATTAAAGATGAATCATGATGTTTGATTGTTGTATAATGTTGTCTACATATACTATGCCTACCATGTATTTGATTAAATACCTTTATAAAGGAAAAGTCCCCAACTAGCATGATATTATGAAATCCCCATTTATGTACAAGTTTATGTATATCTCATGTTTGATGAAGTTCTTCAATAGATGAATTATGAATTGTGTTGTTGGTCATGTGTTCAAGTAAGTCATGCTTTGTCAGTTTCCTTCCATCGAGTCCTAGAGGTACTAGTACCCGACAATTTAGCTGTGTGCCTAGAGCCAGTGTCAGTTTTCATGATACTCTCAGTCAAGTCATGATCCATAGAACTCAGTCAGTCATATGACTCATGAAATCTCAGAAATCTTAGTAATCTCAGTAGTTCAAGATCTTAGTGATCTCAGTATTCCATAATTTCAGTAACCTCAATATTCCCGGTAAATCTCAGTAACTTTAGTGCTCTCAGTAAGTCCTCAAAACTCCATAGCATTTCATCAGTCGATAGAACTCAGTAAATTCAATTTAGCTCTGCTAAACAATACCATTAGTATCAGTTCAGTTAAGTTAATAAGTTCAGTGTCTTTCAGATAAGAGTAGGATTTAGCACCGAGCAAGCCTAGGGATGGGAACTCACCCACTAGATAGGACTGAGATCCCTAGAAGCAATCCCTGAGTTTCAGAACTATGTAGCCAGCATAGGTACGAGATGTCACCCATTAGCAGATTTAAATGTATAGGAATGATCCCAAGGGGTACACGCTAGATTAGGACTGACTCCATAGCAGTTGTCTTTACCAGTGGTGCGGTACTAACACCCTTCCCACTGGGGTTGTAGGTTGGACTATAGTTAGCTTAGTATGGGGCATGTAGGTTAGATGATCACTTCCCACAGTTTCAGTTTTAGTCTTAATAATAGAACTTAGATAACTCTACAAATTTCAGGACTGTCAGATATAGTCACTCAGATACAGTACAGAACTCAACTAGTTCCATCAGATTCAGGACTGTCAGATACAGTCACTCATGTTATCATTTATATCAGTTATCAGAACTCATAGATTTAAATTTGGATTAGAGAAGGTGGTTATTGCTATTGAAAGATTATTACATGAGTGTTCTTTATCATCCAGGAAAGGCCAATATAATGGCTAATGCTCTCAGTAGATTGTCTATGGGTAGTATTGCTCATGTTGAGAATGGTAAGAAGAAGTTAGTTTAGGAAGTTCACCAGCTTACCCGACTAGGTTCCGCTTACTCGATTCAGCAAAGGGTAGTATGTGGGTACAGAATAGTTCAGAATCATCTCTAGTTTTTGAAGTAAAGGAAAAGAAGGATAGAGATCCCAATCTTGTTAAGTTAAAAGAGTTAGTCAGAGATTAGAAAATTGAGGTTTTCTCCCAAGTTAAAGATGCTGTGTTGCATTGCCAGGGTCATTTATGTATGCCAAGTGTAGATGACCTGAGGTAATGAATTCTTGCCAAAGCACATGGTGTGCAATACTCTATTCATCTAGGGGATACTAAGATATACCATGATTTATGGGAGAACTATTCATAGAGTGGGATAAAGAGGGATATTACAGAGTTTGTAGCAAAGTGATCTATGTGTCAGCAGGTTAAGATTAAGCATCAGAAGCCTAATGGGTCAATGCAGGAGTTCAGTATTCCCACATGGAAATGGGAGAAAGTAAACATAGACTTTGTGATGGGTTTGCCTCGTACTCGTTATCAACATGATTCCATTTGGGTTATCATAGATAGAATGACCAAATCAGCTTATTTTTTATCGGTTCATACTTTCTTTTTCAGCCGAGGACTACACCAAACTCTACATCAGAGAGTCGATCAAGTTATACGAAGTTGGAGTATCCATTATCTTAGATAGAGGTACCAAGTTTAGTTCTCACTTATGGAAAGCATTCCAAGTGGGTTTTGGTACCCAGGTTCACCTCAGTATAACCTTCCATCCTCAGACAAATGGTCAAGTAGAAAGGACTATTCATACTCTAGAAGATATGCTAAGAGCCTGCGTTGTCGATTTTAAAGGTAGTTGGGATAACCACTTGCCTTTGATTGAGTTCGTATATAATAATAGATATTATTCCAATATTCAAATGGCCCCACTTAAGGCTCTCTATGGTTGGATATGTAGATCTCCAATTGGTTGGTTCGAAGAAGGTAAAGCCGTAGTTGTAGGGCCTGACTTAGTGTTTGATGCCTTAGAGAAGGTTCAGTAGATCAAACAAAGGTTTAGGGTAGCCCAAAGATGACAGAAATTGTATGCAGATATAAGGAGAAAGGATCTCAAGTTTGAGATCGGTGATTTTGTGTTCTTGAAAATCTCTCCCATAAAAAGGGTAAAGAGATTCGTCAAGTAGGGAAAGCTTAATCCCTGATATATCGGTCTTAACAGAATTCTCAGTCATTTTGAAAAAGTAGATTATGAGCTCAAGTTACCTTCAGATCCAGCTTTAGTATACCTAGTATTCCACGTCTCCTTGCTAAGGAAATGCATTGGTGACCCAGCAGTCATAGTTTTATTAGAGGGCATAGATATTGACAATAATATCTTATTCAAAGAGGTTCCAGTCTAAATTCTCGATTGTCAGATTCGTAGGCTAATGAACAAAGAAGTTCCACTAGTCAAAGTTCTTTGGTGGAATCATTCTTTTAAGGGAGCTACTTGGGAAGCAGAAGAAGATATACGGATTAAGTAGCCTCACCTCTTCTCCACAAACTCAGATTTAGTCTAAGGTATTAATCTTCTTAGGATTTCTCTTTATCATGATCAGTTTTAGTTACACGTTATGTTCATGTTAGTCGTGTAATTATGAATCAACTCAGTCATGTACTGCTGCATCAGATATGCATGTTCAGTATGAAAACTCAGCTTGTCAGTAGTTCACTCACGTACTCATGTTTCAGTTGTGTATGTTTAGTGTGTAAACTCAATCTACCCAGTGTTTCTCAACTTAATCAGTCTCATTCGAGGACGAATGTTTCTAAGGGGGAGATGTTGTATGTAATACCCATGCCTTTTCTTAGCTTGGAACCATCTCAAGGATGTTAGAACTTGCTTTGAAATACAAATCCATTATTGTAAACGTGGTATTTTTTTTGATATTTTCACTTTCCTTCACGTGGGAAATTGATTAAGCTTTCCATTGATACCAATTACATCAAAATTCAGTGTCAGATAAGGAAGTTATGGTCGAAGTACAGAAAGCAAAAAAACCACCCAGGTGCGACGGTGTAGGCAACGGACCATCGGACAAGAGACGGACCTTCGACCATTACTATTGTATCAAGGCAGTGTGTCCACTTTTTGGAAAAGTACGAAGGCGAGGTCCGATGGACCATCGTACCCCACCGTCGCTCAGAGGCAGTGAGTCCCAATTTTGTCCCAATCCAATGGAGAGGTCCAATGGACCATCGACCCAATGATGGATCGTCGCACCCCACCATCGGATAACTCGCTCAGTTATTTTAAGTCATTTAATAGGGGTATTTTTTTCATTTACCAATTGCCTATATATATATACCCGATTTCAGTCACTTTATTCATTATTATTTTTACATCAACAAATATTAGGGTTTCTCTCTAATCCTCAAGAACAAGAATTCAAATCTTCTTTAAGAACTAAGGGATTTCCAATTCTTCCAGTTCAAGAACATCAAGAACCTTAACCCAGGTACGCATAGTGTTCATTCATGGACCCCTTTTATCCATGAAGTCCAAGAATCCCTTTTTCAAACTTCAAGTATGGATTTTCTTTATGATTTAATGATTGGGCTATTTTTGTTCATGTTGATAAATAAGAAATTGAATTCTACTCCACGTTGGGTGATAATTTCTATATGGTTTTAATTATTTTAGATATAGATTCATGCAACCCTATGACTAAACCCTTGAATGATGAAATTAGATTAAATCATGATGTTTACTTTTTGTACAATGTTGTTTACATATCATGCCTAAAATATGTTTGATTAAATGCCTAGATGAATGAAAATGCCTGAATAGCATGATATTATGACATCCCCATGTTTGTACAAGTTTATGCCTATCGCATGTTTGATGAAATGCTTCAATAAATATATTATGAATTATGATATTAGTTATGTGTTCAAGTAAGTTATGCAAAGTTATTTTCCTTCTATTGAGTCCTGGGGGTACTTGTACCCGAAATATTAGCTGTGTGCCTAAAGCCATGTCATATTTTCATGATACTCTCAGTCAAGCTATGATTCCTTAGACTTCATACGGTCTTATGACTCAGGAAATCTCCATGATCTCATGAACTCAGTCAGTTGTCAGTTATCAATAATATTCCATCAGTTAATGGAATTCAGTAACTCAGTCCATGTTCATTTC
Organism: Capsicum annuum; assembly: GCF_002878395.1. Taxonomy (NCBI): domain Eukaryota; kingdom Viridiplantae; phylum Streptophyta; class Magnoliopsida; order Solanales; family Solanaceae; genus Capsicum; species Capsicum annuum. The sequence goes on from NC_061113.1 coordinate 216,346,061, forward strand.
AGTAAATCATGTTCAACGTTTATTCAGATGGGAGTAGGAATTAGAACCGAGTGAACCCAGAACTATGTAGCCAGCATAGGTTGAGACATCGTAGCCTACTCTATGAGGGTAGATGAGGTGGCTTAACCTGTTATATAAGGGTTCCCACCGTTATCACTAGAGTTACCTGTTATATGAGGGTTACTCATATGTTGTCTTCACCAGTGGCGCGATGTTGACACCCTTCTAATCAGGGCACAGATTGGACCCCAGCTCAGCTATTATAGCATATTTGGGGCATATCAGTTAAATACTATTTCCTATAATTTCATGTTACAGAATCAGGACTGTAAGATACAATCAATCAGTCTCAGTAATAGAACTCAGTTAGTTTTTCAAATTTAAGAACTGTCAAATATAGTCAACTTAGATACAGTATGGAACTCAGATAGTTTCATTAGATTCAGGACTGTCAGATACAGTAACTCATGTTATCAGTTAAATTCAGATATAGTTATTTATGTTATCAGTCATATCAATTATTAATATGTTATGTTATCAGTATTCAAATTCTATAACCAGGCTATCATGGTATTAGTGTCAATTATTATATTTCATGCATGTATCCTCACGCTCATGATAGTCATCCAGTTACTATTTTTGTTCATGCATATGAACCCCATGGATTTTTTGTAGCTCACATGCATACCAATACATTCAATCGTGCTGATGCATTCACGCTATGGTGTTCTTATACCATAGGTTCAGAGATAGGAGCTCCAAATTAGCAGTAATTCCAGTTTCACCAGTCAGAGTAGAAGTGAGTCCTCATCCTTCGAGGACATGATGATTTTCTATTATCTCATTAATTAGTTTATTAGTTGGCGACATGTCCTATCAACTCCTCACTCAGACATTTTCAGTCCTATTTAGAGGCTTTCTAGACTATCGCGTTTCAGACCAGTATTTCCCATTTTTGTTTTGGGTATTCCATTATTTGACATAGATATTATATTATCCATGCTATGTTTCATATTGAACCTTATGGCCTTTCAGTGCATGTTACCTCATTATTATGTTATTTTATGTAGTGTACAGGTACAGATATCAGTCATGGGTTAGCTTATGGTCCTTCGGGGCCATAAGCACCGTGTAGCATTTTGGGTACCAGATTCGGGGCATTACAAACATGGTATCAGAGCCTAAGGTTCAATAGAGTCCCATAAAGTTTGAAAGTCATATCTAGTAGAGTCTTGTACATGGGTGCGTTGCACGCCACATTTATGTGCAGGAGGCTATAAGATGTTTTAGGAACAGTTTCTCCTCTTTCAGTATTCATGTCATACCAGTGAGCATAATCTCAAGTCAATATCTCAGTCTAATCCACTTTTTCTCTTTATTTTAGAATATGCCTCCTAAGAGAAGAAATTAGTCAGCCCCTTAGCCTGAAGAACCTTTGGGCGATCATATTTCTCACGCGGAGTTCAGGACTGCATTTACCACTCTTGTTCAGTCAGTAGCTGCCCATAATCAATGACCAACTATTATTCCGGTCAACCCAGTGGCTAATTCAGTTGCAGCTAGAATTTGAGACTTTACTTGAATGAACCCTCCAACCTTTCTTGGGTCTAAGACAAATGAAGACCCACAAGAATTCCTAGATCGGGTGCAAAAGGTGAAAGATATCATGGGGGTGACTACTGTTAAGAGAGCTGAGCAAACTACATATCAGTTGCAGGATGTTGCTCACACTTGGTTCAAGCAGTGAAAGTCTGAAAGGGAAGATTATACAGGGTCAGTAGAGTGGGAAGAGTTTGCTTCAGCTTTTCTTGATAGGTTCTTTCCCCTAGAGATTAGAGAAGCCAAGGTGTTAGAGTTCGCTAAACTTAGGCAGGGTAATATGACAGTGAAAGAGTATTCTCTCAAGTTTACTCAATCAGCCAAACATGCCCCTCACGTGGTTACAGATAGCAGGGCAAAGATGAGTAAGTTCATCTCAGGGGTGAATGATAGCGTGGTTACTAAGTGCAGATCAACCATATTGAATAGTGACATGACCTTAGCCAGACATATGACCCATGCTCAACAGATAGAGAAGCAAAAGATAAAATAAGAGAAAAGTAGAATAAGAGAGCGAAGACAGGTAGTTTCAACTTCGCTCGGCCTAAATTAGAAGGAGGAAACCATTCTTAGTTTTATCCTAAGTCATCAGTTCTAGCTTCCTCTATAGCTAGTGCTCCAGTTACTAAGTTCAGAGAGGGTAACAGAGATAGAGCACCAGGCTCTAAGTCCTAGGGTAGTATTAGTAGTACCCGTACCGATCTTCTTGGCCAGACTTGCGGTTAGCACCATCAGGTGTGTGTAGAGTGGGTAGTGGAATTTGTTTTAGTTATGGCAAGCCAAGCCATAAAGTTAGAGACTGTCCTCAGCTAGGTCCTCAGGGTCAACAGAATCGTTCCTCAGCTCAGTCCGATTGTCCAAATCAGCAGGGTGCCACCTCCAGTGCTACTAGTGGGCAACGCTTAAATTGACTTTATTCTCTCCAGACTTGACAAGATTAGGAAAATTCTCCTGATGTTGTTACTACTACGTTACAGATCTTTTCTGTGCATATTTATGCTTTGCTAGATGCAGGAGCTTCTTTATCTTTCGTTACTCTTTATATAGCATTTGATTTTGGAATCAGTCCCAAAATTCTAGTAGAGCCCTTCTCAGTCTCTACCTCGATGGGTAAAACCATCATATCCCGGTGGGTATACAAGAACTGCCCAGTTATGATATTTAGAAAGTCACTTTAGCAGACTTAGTCGAATTAGAGATGATGTATTTTTATGTCATTCATGGCATGGATTGGCTTCATTCCTGATATGCCACAGTTGACTACAGAAGTAGAATAGTCCAGGTTTAGTTTCCAAATGAACCATCTTAGAGTAGAAGGGTAGTTTATCTAATTTCAGAGGTCAGCTTGTTTCCTACCTTTAGGTAAGGAAAATGATATCTAAGGGATATGTCTATCATCTTGTTCATGTTAAGAATTCCAGTTCTGAGACTCCTAGTCTTGAATCAGTTCCAGTTGTAAATGAATATTCAGATATCTTTCTCGAAGATCTTTCAGGAATTCCTCCTAAAAAGGAAATAGACTTCGGCATAGATCTTCTTCCAGATACTTAGCCTATATCTATTCCGCCATACAGAATGGAACCAGTAGTACTCAGAGAATTGAAAGAACAGTTGGAAAATCTCTTAGATAAGGAATTCATCAGACCCAGCATTTCCCCGTAGGGCGCACCACTCATATTCATATGTAACAAAGACAGTTCTCTCAGAATGTGTATAGACTACCGTTAACTCAATAAAGCCATGGTCAAGAACAAGTATCCTCTTCCCAGAATTAATGACTTGTTTGACCAACTTTAGGGTGCCAGCTATTTCTCTAAGATAGACCTCAGATTCGGCTATCATCAGCTCAGAGTTAGAGAATATGACATTCCAAAAATAGCTTTCCGTACTCGATATGGTGACTTTGAATTTCTAGTTATGTCCTTTGGTCTTACAAATACCCCAACAACCTTCATGGACTGATGAACCATGTGTTTAAGTAGTACTTGGACATATTCATCATAGTCTTCATAGATAATATTTTGGTCTACTCTCGTGCTGAGCGCTATCATGCAGACCATCTCAGAATAGTACTTCAGACTCTCAGAAATCACCAGTTATTTGCCAAATTTAGTAAGTGCGAATTTTGGCTGAGGTCTGTAGCATTCCTTGGTCATATCGTGTTCGGTGATGGCATTAGAATAGATTCTCAAAAGGCCAAAGAAGTAAGAAACTAGCCTTACCCTGTCTCTCCATCAGATATCAGGAGTTTCTTGGGTTTAGATGGGTATTATAAATGGTTTGTTGAGGGATTTTCTTCTATTACATCCCCTATGTCCAGATTGACTCAGAAGAAAGTCAAGTTTCAGTGGTCAGATCCTTGCAAGAAGAGTTTTTAGGAGTTGAAGACTGGACTTACCTCAGCTCCAGTTTTAGCTCTCGCAGATAGTTCAGATGGGTTCGTGGTATTGTAACGCCCTAGAAAACGGGTCCCAGAGCGTCACACGGTGCTTGAGGCTACGAGTAGCCCCAAGCTAACCCTTTGAGCCATTTTCATTTAGTTCAACACAAATCAACGAGGTTTCCATAAATAACCCTCAAATATCAACAGAGTAATCATCATCCAAGAATAAAAGAATTTCAGAAAGATAACAAAATACGACTTATTAGTCAACTTCCAACATCTATACTAGTCTGACAAGCCTCTAAGAAAATAAATAAAACCAGAGAGCCATTGAGACATGTCCCAACTGACTCATACTCAGTTATCAAATGTAAATAATTCTGTGAAACCAGCATCAGACATCACGTCCTCAGAATATGAGGACTTACCAGGACAAAGGATATAGAACAACGTGCCCGAAGAATCACGGTCGAACCAAGAACTGAGCACCTGAACCTATATTTTGAGAAAATGTAGCCCACATCCGAAGATGTAGGTCAGTACCATGGAAATGAACCGAGTATATGGGGGTCTATACAGATTTATAAATATCATCATCATAAATATTTATAAGAAATATGTAGGATGTATGAAAGACTCACATAGCCCGAAGAAAATCATCATAATCATAAGAGGATGAAATAAGTATAATAACACATGTGAGTCATCATATAATTTGTCAATAATTTTTAGTTCATCAAGAATATCAATTCTCATAATGTAAATATCATTTAAATCTTTCGAAAGAATAACTTTCACAATTCCACTTTCAAATTACTTCACCGTTCACCATAGACACAAGGAAACACACACACACTAGGAGTTCCTATAACCGACATAAACCATGTGAGCTACAAGAAGTCCAACGTACAACCCACATTGGGAAGAGCCGTCCTAACCTTGCCATTGGAGTAGAACTATCGGTATCAAATCCACACAAACTAGTGATCACTATATAAATCAGACTCAAGCTCACTCCTACGGGGGCACGTAGTTCTAAGGAAGTAAGGTTGCTTTATACATCCCACTCGGTACTAAAGATTTCTCTCAGACTTAGCTCAAATTATTTCAAAAACAATCCACAACAAAACAATTTCAGTAATATATAAATATGCATCGGGAGCCATCATGCTTTCCATCTATCAAAATCAACCAAGTTGTGGATTTCTTTCACACTTGAGTTCAAAACAACTCCATTAAGACCAAAAGGTCAAATCATTGAAAATATCTCAAATATTTAATATCAACGTGCTTATAACACACATTTTCTCAAAAAAACACAAGTTTCAATGGGGATTCACGATGCAAATATCAAAATCATGATAAATATTGTTCAAGATTCATGCTTTATATCTCTACACATGTAAATTCATCTTTCAAAATCATAAACATCAAGCTTTCATAATAATCATCATAAGCTATGGGTTCATGCTTCAAATTCGTAAAAGTCAAATAAAAATCATGCCTTTGTAAAGAAAATTACTTTTGGGCATAAGAACGAAAGAGAGTTCTTGGAAAACCCCACATACCTTGAATGATGAACTTTAGATCGATACTCATTTTTGAGATGTTAATTGTGCCTTTGAATGATGGTTTTTGGAGTTCTTGAACTAGGAACTTGGAATCTTGAATAAATTTGTAGAATTAATGGTGAACTTTGGAGGTTCTTGAAGTTGGATGTAGGAGCTTAGGATTTTCTTTTTGAGGGAATTTGATGAAATATAACATATAATGCTTCTAATAGTCTTTAATATAGGGTTTGGACGGATTTTGGGTGAGGGAGAATGACCAAAACTCCCCTAAAAATTAAATAATTCTCGAATCTGTCCTTTGGTGGACTATTTTGATAGTCTGAAGTAGATCAACCATAACGTTTTACTCCGCTATCCAAATTGGATGAAACCAATTTCATTAGAAAGAGGACTCTCATATATTTTCATTGATATATAGTATCTCACCCAGATCATTGTGTATGAGGAGTTATGATCGTTTGAAGTTGACCCAAAAATTCACTTTTGATAGGTTGAAGTAGATCAACCATAACTTTTTGCTCTGATAGACAAATTGGAGGAAACCAATTTCATTGGAAATAGGACTCTTAGAGTTTTCCGTTGATATATAGTAGATCATCTAGATTATTTTTGTCACTCCCCAAAATCCCATCGGGCCGGACTGGCACCCGAAGCCGAGAAGGCCCGGGAGAACCCGTTCAAATACCTGTACTTTCACTTACATGTCACCAAAAAAATTGGACAGCACTTCATTGCATATAGAAAGGTCTAATTACCTGTATCAGCACAACACGCACAAATATATATATATATAATACTTGGCCGTCGGGGCCACCACATATACAAATATAACGTTACTATATAAACTTCCATGACTTTACCCTTCCTTATGTCTACAAAGCCTCTAGGATATACATGACATAACTAGGGTCGGGATAAACCCCCGCCCACACATGACTCATGTACAATAACAAAAAATAAGGAACCGACTCAGAAAGCTCCGAAGCAAACTGGAGCTCACCAACAATAGCTGTATGACCTGGCTCCTACTTGTGCGGTGTATGAGCTGAGGTACCTGTGCCTGCAGCATGAAATGCAGGTCCCCCGTGAGGGACGTCAGTACGAAATATGTACTGAGTATGTAAAGCTGTAAATAATCACATATGATATAGGAGCTCAATAGAAACCAGAAACAAGTGAATAAGTCGTAATAGGAGTGGACCACACTTACTAGAACTTGTGACAACCTGTACATTGTATTTATTCAATCACTTTACCTTCGTTCTTATCGTCTTTGTAATCATTACTGTACTGTACTGTGACCATTAGGATGCCTCCAGTACATATCAACTGGGATCGACCCATGCTAGGCTTATGCCCCTGGGATACCACCCATAAACACATGAAATAGGGATCGACCCATGCTAGGCTTATGCCCCTGGGATACCACCCGATAAGAGAGAACTCCCATCACTTAGTTCAATTAATCTTTGAGATTGTTATTTCGGTCGCCACCACATTTTTGATACTTTGAAACAATGATACATCAATAGGAACCAAGTAATAGACCTTCTATACAATAACGATGTAATAAAGACTCATTGGTACATCAACAATGTGTTTCAGAATCATCAATATCACAACAATGAAATAAGAGCCTTTTGGTATATCAATGAAACATTTTGACACTTTATAGAATGGAAACAACTTCGTTGGTAACGTAGAACAATACATGTTTTAGGACAACCTCGGAATCTTACTTGATGGAACATTGGTGTTTTCATGCCAAAGAACATTGTTAGAGTATGCTTTACATACCTCGTTGTAGATTCAAATACCAATTCAACACAACTTCCCGCCTTTACAAATCACTTATCTACAATGAAATGTTTGGCATCTAGTATTAGCAACCCAACACCACAATTCTCTTCCATAATTCCATACTACCAATATTTGCAAAACATTCCAAAAACCAACTTGAACAATAGGTTTATGTGTGTATATATATATGATCATCATTTCAATACCACATCATCAATACCACATCATCACCCCAAATTCCTTCACAATTTAACATAATCCAACCATGCACAAGAATAATCCAACATCATTTCCAATCATCTTTCAACAACAATCAAATAACATACTTCTTATGCTCACATGCATATATATATATATACATATCCATATAAATAACACCAACATAATTTACATCCTTACCAAAAAAATGGCCCTTTTGATTTCGAAGTCCTGTTGGCACAAATAAGGGGTGCTTCTCGAAGCCCTTGAGACGGTGAACACAACTACGGAATCAATTTGGATTTTCTACGGTTGAATCACAAGATAATTGGAGTTGAAATTTGGCTAGGGTTTCTTAGTTTCAATAACTTGATGATAATTGATGGATATGAGACTAATTATATGTATATAATGACCAATTTTCGTCCATGAGGTGATGGAAAATGACCATATTGCCCTTAAAAATTTAAGTAAATCCGAATCTGTCCATGGTGGACTGTTTTGATAGGCTAAAGTAAATTGGCCATAACTCTTTGCTCCGATATCGGATTTGGGTGAAATTGGTATCGTTAGAAAGATAATTCAAAGGTATTTCATTTCATATAAATTAAGCCACCCAGTTCGTCCTGTACAAGTAGTTATGATCGTTTGAAGTTGACCCTAAAAATCTGTTTTGAGAGGCTGAAGTAAAACGAGTATAACTCCTTCCTCAGATGTTGGATTTGGATGAAACCAATTGCATTGGAAAGAAGACTCAAAGATCTTTCTTTTGATATGTGGTATCTCTCCCAGTTCATTATATTGAGGGAGTTATGATCGTTCAAAGTTGACCCAAAAAACTGGCAGGCCTCAGTAGTTTTCCTGCACATTTACTGTTCACATCCCGGCCACCGTTTTAAAGTTTCGAACGTGGTCGCTTATATCCGAAGCTTATCCGTTTTTGGAAATCTTTATATCGTTGGAAAGATTATTCAATAACCTTCGTATGGAACCATCGACGGGAAAATTCCGGTATAAATAAATTCGATTCCTATACACATATAATCAAACTATACACTTGAAACCATCTCAAAATAATCAATACTCATACTTAAACTCATATATACCTAACTTAGGATCAATACATATACTCCAACACATATAACAATGACTAATGCATGTAATTAAGTACGGGGTGTTACAATTTTGTACAAGGATTTATGATCTTTTAAAGTTGGAGTAAAAATACGCCAGGCCTCAGTACTTTTTCTGCACGTTTTACTGTTCACTACTATTCACGGTTTGATCGGAATGTGCATAACTCGTCGCTCGAGTGTCTATTTTGGATGATCCACATATTATTGGAAATCTTATTCGATACTATACTCAATGGTGGGTCATAATCTAAGACATTCCACACGAACAATTTATAATTCATTCTAGAAGATAGAATCCAACACATTTACGCAGAAAATTTCAACGAAAAATTTCACGGGTTATTACATCATCCCCCCTTGGAAACATTCATCCTTGAATGATGCTAGACATGCCAAGATTAGATAGGGAATAGAGCATACAGCTGAAACCATTCATTAGACTCATCAACACGTCATTTCTCACTCCGAATGCAACATAGAATGCATAAATTCAAGAAACTATAGCTGAACACATAATAAATGACAGCTGAACTGCTGCAACTTTTATCAAAACTGCATGATTTAGGAAAGAACGGTACGTTCGGCTTGATCGGAGTTCGCGAAAAATAGGTGCGGGTACTTGGATTGCATATCCGCCTCAGCTTCCCAAGTTGCACCCTCAACAGATTGGTTTCGCCACAACACCTTGACCAAGGGAACTTCTTTGTTCCTTAGTCTTCGGACACTAAAATCAAGAATCTCAACAGGAATCTCATCAAAAGAAAGATTTTCTTGAATGTCAGCACTCACAGAGGAATCCACTATCAATGCATCGCTAATATACTTTCTAAGCATGGAGACATGGAATATTGGATGAACAGAGGACAACTCAGAAGGCAACACAACCTCATAAGCTACCTTACCAACATGGCTAAGAATTTTGTAAGGACCAACATAACGGGGACTAAGCTTCCCCTTCTTTCCGAATCTCTTCACCTCCCTCATGGCTGAAATTTTTAGATACACTAGATCACCAACTTCTAACTCAAGGTCTCTCCTTCTAACATCTGCATATGACTTCTGACGACTCTGCGTAGTTTTCAACCGTTCCCTAATCAACTTAACTTTTTCCATAGCCTCAAATACCGAATCAAGACCACTCACATCCGCTTCACCCACCTCGAACCAACCTATGGATGATCTACACTTCCTCCCATATAAGGCTTCAAATGGAGCCATGCCAATACTAGAGTGGAAACTGTTATTGTAAGCAAACTCTATCAACGGTAAGTGATAATCCCAACTTTCCTTTAAGTCAAGTGCATAAGCTCTCAACATATCCTCTAAGGTATGGATGGTCCGCTCAGCCTGACCATCGGTCTACAGATGAAAAACAGAACTCAAAAGCACTTGGGTACCAAGATCCTTCTAATAAGTTTTCCAAAATTGTGAAGTGAACTGAGTACCCCTATCTGAAATGATAGACAAGGGAACTCCATGCAGTCTAACTAGCTCTCGGATATACAATCTAGCGTAATCCTCAGCAGTATTTAAAGTATAAACAGGTAAGAAATTAGTATACTTAGTCAACCTATCAACCACAACCCAAATGGAATCATGATAACGTCGGGAAAGAGGTAAACCAATCACAAAGTCCATATTTATCTCTTCCCACTTCCAGGTGGGAATACTAAACTCTTGCATCATATCACCAGGTCTTTGGTGTTCAACCTTAACCTGTTGGCATGTTGCACACTTAGCTACAAACATTGCTATATGTTTCGTCATGCCACTCCACTAATAGATTTCCCATAAGTCTCGGTACATCTTGGTGGCACCAGGATGAATAGAATATCGCACCCCGTGTGCTTCATCCATAATCCTATGTCTCAGATCATCAACATTCAGGACACACAATCTACCCTGCAATCTCAACACACCATCTCCTCCTTGGGAGAAAACCTCTACTTTTTGGTCCTTGACTGACTCGTTCAGTCTGACCAAACTAGCATCTAAGTATTGCTTTTCCTTTACTTCCGAAACCAAGGAGGATTCGGAACTACTCTGAACCCCTATACTACCTCCAGTAGAGTCAAACAACCTAACCCCTAATCTATCCTAACAATGTACATCACAAGCCAACTCTTTCTTACCTTCTACCACATGCGAAACACTACCCATGGACACTCTACTTAGGGCATCCGCCACAACATTAGCCTTGCCTGGATGGTACAACATACACATATCATAGTTCTTTAACAATTCTAACCATCTTCTCTGCCTAAGATTTAATTTTCTCTGGGTAAGCATATACTGCAGACTCTTATGATCAGTGAAAACATCAACATGGACACCATATAGTGTCTCCAGATTTTCAAAGCAAACACAACAGCAGCCAACTCAAGGTCATGGGTGGGGTAATTTTTCTCATGGGGTTTCAACTGTCTAGAAGCATAAGCTATCACCTTACCCTTCTGCATTAATACGCAACCCAACCCAACTCTCGAAGCATCACAGTACACCACAAAACCATCAACACCATCAGGCAAAGTCAAAATAGGGGATAAAGTGAGTCGAGTCTTCAACTCCTGAAAACTCTTCTCACAAGATTTGGACCATAAGAACTTTACTTTATTTTGGGTTAACCGAGTCATAGGAGATGCTATAGAGGAGAAACCCTAAAAAAAATAGTGGTAATAGCCAGCTAAACCCAAGAAACTTAAGATATCAGTCAGAGAAATAGGTCTAGGCCAATTTCTAACAGCTTCGATCTTTTGGGGATCAACTCTAATACCCTCGGAAGAAATGATATGACCTAGAAAAGCAACTGACCTTAGCCTAAACTCACACTTACTGAACTTTGCAAACAACTTGTGATCTCTAAGGGTTTGCAAGACAGTTCGGAGATGATCAAAATTTTCTTCCTCACTACGGGAGTACACCAGTATATCATCGATGAACACTATGACAAACATATCCATATATGGTCTGAACACTCAATTCATGAGGTCCATTAAAGCTGTTGGGGCATTAGTTAACTCAAAAGACATAACAAGAAACTCAAAATGGCCATAACGAGTCCAAAAAGCAGTTTTTGGGATGTCACACTCCCTAACTTTGAGTTGATGATAGCCGAAATGAAGGTCTATCTTTGAGAAATAACTTGAACCTTGCAATTGGTCAAACAAATCATCTACTCTCGGAAGGGGGTACTTATTTTTTACGGTCACTTTATTTAGTTGGCAGTAATCAATGCACATACGCAAAGAGCCATCTTTGTTTCTCACAAACAACACAGGAGCACCCCAAGGAGAAACACTGGGCCATATGAAACCCTTATCTAGTAGATCTTTGAGTTGCTCTTTCAACTCCTTGAGTTCTACAGGGGCCATACGGTAAGAAGGAATATAAATGGGCTGAGTATCGGGAAAAAGATCAATCCCAAACTCTATCTCTCTATTAGGAGGTATCCCTGGGAGATCATCTAAAAAGACATCAGAAAACTCATTGACGACGTTAAAAGACTGGAGAGTTGGAGTCTCAAACTTAGTTTCATTGACTCTAACCAAATGGTAAATACACCCTTTGGAAATAAGCTTTCTAGCTTTGAGGTAAGAGATAAAATGACTCTTGGGTGACACAGAATTCCCAGACCATCATTATTTCTTCTCACTAGACGTGAACGCATATTTCTGAAAGAGGAGAGCATGAATCAATAGCAGAGAGAGACACTTTAAGCATGATAGACTTTTGAAAGAAAGAATCATACTTTTTCCTAAAATGACTTGTAGCCTCTTGCTCATAGATGTGTCGCGCTACACACCGATGATCAAGACTCTACTTAATGCGGCTTGTCAGACTCCCTAGGATACCTTAAAACCTTAGGCTCTGATACCAAGTTTGTAACACCCCAGAAAATGGGTCCCGGAGCGTCATATAGTGCTTGAGGCTATGAGTAGCCCCAAGCTAACCCTTTGAGCCATTTTCATTCAGTTTAACACAAATCAACCGGGTTTCCATAAATAACCCTCAAATATCAACAGACTAATCATCATCCAAGAATAAAAGAATTTCAGAAAGATAACAAAATACGACTTATTAGTCAACTCTCAACATCTATACTTGTCTGACAAGCCTCTAAGAAAATTAATAAAACCAACGAGCCATTGAGACATGCCCCAACTGACTCATACTCAGTTATAAAATGCAAACAATTTCATGAAACCAGCATCAGACATCACGTTCTCGAAACATGAGGACTCACCACAACAGAGGATGTAGAACAGTGTGCCTGAAGAATCATGGTTGAACCTAGAACTGAGCACTTGAACCTACATTCTGAGAAAATATAGTCCACATCCGAAGATGTAGGTCAGTACCATGAAAATAAATCGAGTATATGGGGGTGTATGCAGTTTTATAAACATCATCATCATAAATATTTATAAGAAATATGCAGGATGTATGAAAGACTCACATATCCCAAAGAAAATCATCATAATCATGAGAGGATGAAATAAGTATAATAACACATATGAGTCATCATATAATTTGGAAATCATTTTCAGTTATCAAGAATATCAATTCTCATAATGTAAATATCATTTAAATCATTTGAAAGAATAACTTTCACAATTCCACTTTCAAATCACTTCATCGTTCACCATAGACACAAGAAAACACACACACACACTGGGAGATCCTATAACCGACATAAACCATGTGAGCTACATGGAGTCCAATGTACAACCCACATTGGGGAGAGCCGTCCTATACTTGCATCAGAGTAGGACTATCAATATCAAATCCACACAAACTAGTAATCACTATATCAATTAGCCTCAGGCTCACTCCTACGGGGTACTTAGTTCTAGGGAAGTAAGGTCGCTTTATACCTCTCACTCGGTGGTAAGATTTCTCCCAAACTTAGCTCAGATCATTTCAAAGACAATCCACAACAAAACAATTTCAGTAATATATAAATATACATCGGGAGCCATCATGCTTCCCATCTATCAAAATCAACCATGTTATGGATTTCTTTCACACTCGAGTTCAAAACAACTCCATTAAGACCAAAAGGTCAAATCATTCAAAATATCTCAAATATTCAACATCAACGTGCTTATAACACACATTTTCTAAAAAAAACACAATTTCCAATGGGGATTCATGACCCAAATATCAAAATCATGATAAATATCGTTCAACATTCATGCTTTATATCTCCACACATGTAAATTCATCTTTCAAAATCATAAACATCAAGATTTTATAATAATCATCATAAGATATGGGTTCATGCTTCAAATTCGTAAACGTCAAATAAAAATCATGTCTTTGTAAAGAAAATTACTTTTGGGCACAATAACAAAAGAGAGTTCTTGTTGAAAAACCTCACATACCTTGAATGATGAACTTTAGATCGATAATCATTTTTGAGATATTAATCGTGCCTTTGAATGATGGTTCTTGGAGTTCTTGAACTAGGAACTTGGAATCTTGAATAAATTTGCAGAATTAATGGTGAACTTTGGAGGTTCTTGAAGTTGGATGTAGGAGCTTAGGGTTTTCTTTTTGAGGGAATTTGATGAAATATAACATATAATGTTTTTAATAGGCTTTAATATATGGTTTGGACGAATTTTGGGTGAGGGTAAATGACCAAAACGCCCCTAAAAATCAAATAATTCTCAAATCTATTCTTTGATGGATTATTTTGATAGTCTGAAGTAGATCAACCATAACATTTTACTCGGATATCCAAATTGGATGAAACCAATTTCATTAGAAAGAGGACTCTTATATCTTTCCGTTGATATATAGTATCTCACTCTGGTCATTGTTTATGAGGAGTTATGATCATTTGAAGTTGACCCAAAAATTTTCTTTTGATAGGCTGAAGTAAATCGACCATAACTTTTTGCTCCGATAGACAAATTGGATGAAACCAATTTCATTGGAAAGAGGACCTACATATCTTTCCGTTGATATATAGTAGATCACCCAGATCATTATGTACAAGGAGTTATGATCATTTAAATTTGGAGCAAAAATATGCCAGGCCTGAGTACTTTTTCCTGCATGTTTTACTGTTCACTACTATTCACAGTTTGATCCAAATGTTCATAACTCGTCGCTTGGGTGTCCATTTTGGATGATCCACCTATCGTTGGAAAGCTTTTTCAATACTATAAGCAATGGTGGGTCATAATCTAAGACATTCCGTATGAAAAATTTATAATTCATTCTAGAAGATAGAACCCAACACGTTTACGCACAAAATTTCAACAAAAAATTTTCTGGGATAATACAGGTATATTGCGATGCATCCAGAGTGAGTTTTGGTTATGTCCTCATGCAACATGGTAAGGTAATAGCCTACGCCTCCATACTTCTTAAATCCCATGAGAAGAATTATCCTACTCATGAGCTTGAGTTAGCAGTCGTAGTCTTTACTTTGAAGATTTGGAGGCATTATCTATACGGTGTTCATGTAGATATCTTCATAGGTCATAAGAGCCTTTAGTATGTCTTTCCTCAGAAAGATCTCAATCTTCATCAGAGAAGATGGTTAGATCTCTTGAAATATTATGACATGAGTGTCCTTTATCATCCAGGCAAGGCCAATGTAGTGGCCGATGCTCCCAGTAGACTGTCCATGGGTAGTGTTTCTCATATTAAGGATTGTAAGAATAAGTAAGCCCAGGAAGTTCATCAGCTTGCCAGACTAGGCGTTTGCTTAGTTGATTTGTCAGAGGGTGGTATATGTGTTCAGAGTAGTTCAGAATCATCTCTAATTTTTTAGGTGAAAGAAAAGCAAGATATAGATCCCAGCCTTGTCAAGTTGAAAGAGTCAGTTAAGAATCATAAAATAGAGGTTTTCTCCCAAGGTAGAGATGGTGTTATTCGTTATTAAGGTCGTCTCTTTGTTCCAGATGTAGAAGACATAAGGTAGCAAATTCTTGAAGAAACGCATGGTGTGTGCTACTCTATTCATCTAGGGGCCACAAAGATGTACCACAACTTATAGGAGATCTATTGGTTGAGTGGGATGAAGAGAGATATTGCAGATTTTATGGCTAAATGCTCTACATATCAACAGGTTAAGATAGAGCATCAGAAGCCTAGTAGTCCTATGCAGGAGTTCTTTATTCCTACTTGGAAGTGGGAAGAATTGAACATGGACTTCATGACGGGTTTTCCTTAAACTCATCATCAACATGATTCAGTCTGGGTCATTATAGACAGAATGACCAAATCAACCCATTTTCTTCCAGTTCATAACTCTTATTCAACCGAGAATTACGCTAAGCTCTACATCAAGGAGATGGTCAAATTCCACGGTGTTCTGTTATCCATTATTTCAGATAGATGTACCCAGTTTACCTTTTAATTATGGAAAGCGTTCCAAAAAGGTATTGGTACCCAAGTCCATCTTAGTATAGCCTTTCATCCTTAGACAGATGGTCAAGCAGAAAGGACCATTCAGACTCTAGAAGATATACTAAGAGCGTGTGCAATTGATTTCAAGGGTAGTTGGTATGACCACTTACCTTTGATTGAATTTGCGTACAATAAAAGCTATCATTCCAGTATTCAGATGGATCTATTTGAAGCTCTCTATGGTAGGAGATGTAGATCTCTAATCAGTTGGTTCGAAGTTAGTGAGGCCTTAGTCATAGGTCCTGACTTAGTATTCAACGCCTTAGAGAAATTTTAGTTGATTAGAGAAAGACTGCAGGCTGCTCAGAGCCAACAGAAGTCTTATGCTGATGTTCGTAGAAAGGATCTCGAGTTTGAGATTGGTGATAATGTTTACCTCAAGATATCTCCCATGAAGGGAGTGAAGAGATTCGACAAGAAGGGAAAGCTCAGTCCTCGATATGTCGGTCCCTTTAAGATTCTCAGTCGCTTTGGCAAATTAGCTTATGATCTCGAATTACCTTCAGATCTAGCCTTAGTTCACCCAGTCTTTTATGTCTCTTTGCTCAAGAAGTGCATAGGTGACCCATCAGCTGTAGTGCCTATTCAGAGTATAGATGTTTAGAATAGCCTCTTTTATAAAGAGATTCCAGTTGAAATCCTAGACTATGAGGCTCGTACACTGAGGAACAAAGAAGTCCCTCTAGTTAAAATTCTTTGGCGAAATTAGTCCATCGAGGGAGATACTTGGGAAGCAGAAGTAGACATGCATGCCAATTATCCTCTCCTCTTCTCCACCAACTCAGATCAAGCTCAAGGTAATAGTTCTCCTTAAGCTTATTCAGTTCATGTTTAGTATTCATCACAAATGTGGTATTCAATTTTATGCTCATGTTCCCATTACAAAGTTGGTATCAAACTTGGTATCATATACCACCACATACTCAGTCATGCATTTATGTATCAGTTCAGTTATATAATTATGCATCAGACATGCATTCTCATTGTGAGAAAATCTAGTTCATCAAAACCTTCAGTTATGTATTCATGAATCAATTACACATGTATCAGATATGCATGTTCAGTATTATATGTTCAGGTTGTCAGTCATGATATCATATTCAGTTCATGTTCAGCTTATTTTTTCCCCTCTCAGTTAGTCTCATTCGAGGATGAATGTTCTCAAGGGGGAGATATTATAATACCTGTACCTTTTGTTAGCTTGAAACCATCTCAAGGATGTTAGAACTTGCTTTGAAATATGAATCTATTATTGTACACGTGGTATTTTTTTTAGATTTTCAATTTCCATCATGTGGGAAATAGATTAAGCTTTCCATCGATACCAATTCCATAAAAATTCGATGTCAGATTAGGAAGTTATGGCCGAAGTACAGAAAGAAGAAAAACCGCTCAGGAGCGACAGTGTAGGTGACAGACAGTTGGACAAGCGACGGACCATTGACCATGACCATCACATCAAGGAAGAGCATCATTTTTGGAAAAAGTACGACGGCGAGGTCCGACGGACCGTTGACCCAGCGATGGACCATCGCACCCCACTGTTGCTCAGAGATAGTGAGTCCCAATTCTATCCCAGTCTGATGAAGAGGTTCGATAGACCATTGACCCAGCAACTAACCTTCGTACCCTACCATCGAATAACTCGCTCAGTTATTGTAAGTCATTTAAATAAGGGTATTTTGGTCATTTACCACTCGCCTATATATATACCCAATTATACCCGATTTCAGTCACTTTATTCATTATTATTTTACATCAACAAATATTAGGGTTTCTTTCTAATCCTCAAGAACAAGAATTCAAATCTTCTTCAAGAACTAAGGGATTTCCAATTCTTCTAGTTCAAGAACATCAAGACCCTTAACCCAAGAATGCATAGTGTTCATTCATGGACCCCTTTTTTCCATGAAGTCTAAGAATCCCTTTTTCCAACTTCAAGTATGGATTTTTTTATGATTTAATGATTGGGCTGTTCTTGTTCATATTGATAAATGAGAAATTAAATTATACTCCATGTTGGGTAATAATTACTATGTGGGTTTAATTATTTTAGATATAGATTCATGCAACCCTATGACTAAACCTTTGAATGATGAAATTAGATTGAACCATGATGTTTAATTGTTGTACAATGTTGTTTACATGTATCATGCCTACAATATGTTTGATTAAATGCCTAGATGAAGGAAAATGCCTAACTAGCATGATATCATGACATCCCCATATATGTACAAGTTTATGCCTATCACATGTTTAATGAAATGATTCAATAAACGAATTATGAATTATGATGTTAGTCATGTGTTCAAGTAAGTTATGCTAAGTTAGTTTTCTTTTATCGAGTCCTGAGGGTACTTATACCCAAAATATTAGTTGTGTGTCTAGAGCCATGTCATGTTTTCTCGATACTCTCAGTCAAGATATGAATCCTTAGACTTCATACAGTCTTATGACTCAGGAAATCTCCATGGTCTCATAAAGTCAGTCAGTTGTTAGATATCAGTAGTATTCCATCAGTCAACGAAATTCAGTAACTCAGTCCATGTTCAGTTTAGTAAATCATATTTAACGTCTATTCAGATAGGAGTAGGTATTAGCACCGAGTGAACCCAAGGATGAGAACCCACATGTTATATGAGGGTATGATTCTTAGAAGCAATCCTTGTGTTCTAGAACTATGTAGCCAACATAGGTTGAGACATTGTAGCCTTCTATATGAGGGTAGATGAGGTGACTTAATCTATTATATGAGGGTTCCCACCGTTCTCACTAGAGTTACCTATTATATGAGGGTTACTCATATGTTGTACTCACCAGTTGTGCGATATTTACACCCTTTCAATCAGGGCATAGATTGCACCCCAGCTCAGCTATTATAGCATATTTGGGGCATGTCGGTTAAATACTACTTCCCATAGTTTCATGTTATAGAATTAGGATTGTCAGATACAGTCAATCAGTCTCAATAATAGAACTTAGATAGTTCTTCAGATTTCATGACTATCAGATATAGTCAACTCAGATATAGTATGGAACTCAGATAGTTTCATCAGATTCAGGACTATTAGATATAGTCACTCATGTTATTAGTTATATATTCATATACAGTTATTCATGTTATTAGTCATATCAGTTATCAGTATATTATGTTATCAGTATTCTGATTTAGTAACTAGGCTATCACAGTATTAGTGTCAGTTATTATGTTTCATGTATGTATCCTCATGCTCATGATAGTTAGTTAGTTACTATTTTTGTTCATGTATATGAACCCCATGTATTTATCCTACCTCACATGCATACCAATATATTTAATCGTACTGACGCATTTGCACTATGGTGTTCTTATACCATAGGTTCAGAGACACGAGCTCCAGATCAGCAGTAGATTCTAGTTTCAGTAGTCAGAGTAGAAGTGAGTCCTCATCTTTTGAGGATATAATGATTTTCTATTATCTCATTGATTAGTTTATTAGTTAGAGTTAGTTGGGGACATGTCTCATCCACTCCTCACTCAGATAGTTTTATTCCTGTTTAGAGGCTTTCTAGACTATTGCATTTCAGACTTCAGTATTTCCCATTTTTGTTTTGGGTACCACGCTATGTTTCAGATTGAACCTAATGGTCTTTTAGTGCATGTTTCCGCATTATTATGTTTTTTATGTGGTGTACAGGTACAAATACCAGACATGGGTTAACTTGTGGTCCTTCGGGGTCATGAGCACCATGTAGCATTTCGGGTACCAGATTTGGGATGTTACATTGTAATACTCCATATTTCTATAGCTCATTTTAACTCTCAATACACGAGTTATTCCATATAATTTTTTCTAAACACCCATGTATTTTTCAGTTTATGCATAGAAAATTCAGTCAGCTATCCAATGATATAAAGTTTACCCAAATTCGATACCCGAGCGAAGAGTTAGAGCTATTTTTGTAAAACAGTGTACCATTTGGTACACCAACGCAGAGAAGTGCCAAATGGCAACTGTCCAAAACTAGTGAGACAATGTGATAGGGGCTCATCGCGGTGAACTTCTAGATCTCAACCAGTGGGAGACTATGATTCCACCGTATTGTGCTAGTGGCCAAAATGGCAGTCGTCAATTTCCAGTGAGGCTCTACGATCTAGGCGCATTGTGTCAAGGCCAAAAATCAGGATTTCCAGTTTTCAGTTCTAATTTTTTAAATTCCTTTAGGGGTATTTGGGACTTTTTCCACAACCCTTATTAGCTTAATACACGAAATTTAACCCTAAAATAACCAAAGTTGTCATCATTATTTCAATTGCTCTCAAGAAATTATAAAATCCTTTTTCTCAAGAACAAATAGCCTAGCTCTCAAATACAAGATCAAATCTCAAGATCCATTCTCTCAAATTCATTAACCTAGGTATGTTAGGTGTTCATCCTTGGGTTTCCTTCCACCCTTGGAGTCCAACAACCCTTTTTAAATTCTCAAGTTAATAGTTTCTTAGAATTCATGTATCAATTGGGTTGTTTTCATGTTCATATGGCTTGTATGGATTTTAATTCAAGATTTAATTATTCTTTTGATGAGTAAAAGAGATTATGTATGTAATTGTTATAATCTCTATATCAAAACCCTTGAATTGTGAATTGATGAATGTAGTCATGATGTATTAACATGTTATTCATGCCCAAGTACAAGATTATGCCTCCCAGGTGTTTGACAGAATGCTTAATTGAGTTAGTTGTGCATTTGTGACCTATTGGTGACCCTAGTGTTGAACCCATGCCATTACTACATGTTTAAAATTGCTATCATGCTAAAGTTATGTCTTGCAAATGCTTGATGGAATGCCTATGTGAATTGCATGGTGAAATTATGACATGTTAGCATGTATCCCTATTCATGTACAAGTTCATGACTCCCACGTGTGGGATGAAATATCTTAAAAGATTGCATTGTGAATAGTTTACTATTTCCATGTTACAAGTATTATCATGTTCTATTAGTATTGATGCTATGAGTCCGGGGGGTATTCAATACCCGACAATTTAGTTGTTTACTTAGAATTACAAAAGCCTCAGAATAGTCTCAATAATGTCATGAATTGTAGAATTTTGTCACTTACAGAACTTAGTGAAATCCATCCAGTCCAGTCAGTCAATTCGATTAGTAACAACTCAGTCAAGCCTAGTACAGTCTAGTGATCCATTCAGTGTCCTTTCAATTGGGAGTAGGATTAAACATCGAGCGAACCCAAGGATAGGGGCAGTCCTACTAGTACAGGGTTTGACCCTTAGTGGCAGCCCTTGTGTTATAAAACTACATAGATAGTGTAGGGTAAGATGTCTTCCTGCCAGAGTAGGGTTTACGTAACCATACATACAAATTATAGGTCTTTTTGCCAGATTAGGGTTCATCTAGCCCTGTTAGTATCTCTTGGAAAGGTGATAACACCCTTCTAACTGGGGTTATAGGTTGGAACACAACCCAGCTTATATCGGGGTCTGTTGGTTAAATGAATACTTCCATAATTACAGTTTCAGTTTAAGAATCAATATAGAACTCATTTCAGTTCTTCAGAATCAGGACTGTCAGAAACAGTCACCCAGTTATCTGTATTCCAGTTATAAAAAATCTTAGATATTAGTCACTTAGTTATCAGAACTCATTATTCAGTTTCAGTATGATCCCAGATGCAGTGTATGTGCATAGTTTATGTACTCAGTGTTTACAGTAGTCTCAGTTATTCATGTACTCTCATTCAGTCATGTTCATACCATTTAGTCAGTTATCATCTCATGTATATAAACCCAGCTATATCATCCTAAATCAATTAGCATACCAGTACATTCAAAGTACTGACACATACCTTGTTTTTGTGCTATGATATTTTATATCATAAGTTCGGACGTGCGGGCTCTCAAGCGTACTTAGCAGTTCAGATCATTAGCAGCTACTACAGCGGTGAGTCCTCCTATTTTGAGGACTGAGTTATTGTCTTCATTATTCTAGTAGATTTATTTATTTTAGTTGGTGGATTTAGTTGGGGATCTATCCCATCACTCCCTATTCAGATAGTTAGAGGCTTTCAGACTAGATTATTTTAGACAGTTGTTCAGTTTTATTTTTAGTAATTCATCAATGTTATAGAATTTGATTTTTCATATTTGTGAACCTTATGGTATTTTAGTTATACTTCTGCATTATTATAGTATTACTATTTAGTGCTCACAGTAGGTTCCAATCATGGGTTAACTTGTGGTCCCTCGAGACCGTAAGCACCGTGTGATACCCAGGGTGTACTCTTAGTACGTTACAATCTTGGTATCAAAGCCTAAGGTTCAACAGAGTCCTAGGGAGTCTGAAAGCCGCATCAAGTAGAGTCTTGTGTATGTGTGTCTAGCACGCCACACTTATGGACAGAAGGCTACAAGATGTTTTAGGAAAAGTTTCCCCTTGTTTTAGTATTCATGTCGTGTGAGTGAGCATGAGCTCAAGCTAAACTATCAGTCTAATTTGTTTCTTCCTTTCATTATAGAACATACCTCCCAAAAATACTAACGAACGAAGAACCAAAAATCAGTCAGCACCTCAGCCCATTCAGGAAGATCCCCTGGATGAACATGTCTCTCATACAGTGTTTAGAGATGTGTTCACTACTCTAGATAATTCAGTAGCAACTCATAATAAATCGCCAGCTATCATTTTGGTTAACCCGATGGCTAATACTGCTGCAGCCAAAGTTCGGGATTTTACCCGAATGAATCCTCCATATTTTACAGGGTTTAAGTCTGAAGAGGACCCACCTGAATTCCTTGATATAGTTCAGAAGGTAACAAATATTATGGGGGTAACAACTAATGAGAGTGCTGAGTTAGCTGCATGTCAGTTGTAGGATGTAGCTCACTCTTGGTTCAAGAGTGGATGGCAGAGAGAGATGCAGATGCAGGACCCATAAAATGGGAAGAGTTTGCCATTACTTTTCTGGATAGGTTCTTCCCACTGGAGTTGAGTGAACCGAAGGTTTTGGAGTTTATTAATCTGAAGAAGGGTAGTATGATATTGAAAGAGTATCCTCTTAAGTTTACTCAATTATCTAGATACGCTCCTCATGTGGTAGCAAACATCAGATCTAAGATGAGTAAGTTTATTTCAAGGGTATTCGACAGGATGGTCAAAGAGTGTAGGACCACATTGTTGACTAAGGAGATGGACTTAGTTAGATTGATGGTCCATGCTCAACAGATAGAGGAGCAAATTACTAAGGAGAAAAAGAGGGAGAGTAAGAGAGCTAGAATAAATAGCTTCAACTTAGCCTAGCCTAAGTCAGAAGGTGGTAACTGTTCTTAGTTTAACCCAAAATCTTTATTACTAGCCCCATCGTCAGCTAGTGCCCAGTGCCCAAATTAAGAAACTATAATAGATATAGGGTGATAGGCTCTAAATCTCAGGGTAATGTTAGCAGTGCCCGAATAAATCCTCTATGCCAGAAGTGTGGTAGAAACTATCAGAGTGTCTGCAGAGTTGACATCGATGTATGTTTCAGATGTGGCAAGCTCGGCCACATAATCAGAGAGTGTCCTCAGGTGGGTTCTCAAAGTCAGCATAATCGGCCCCAACTCAGTTTGGTTGGCCGAATCAGCAGGGTGCTGCTTTCAGTGCCACCAGTAGTCAGCATCCAAACAGTCACCTAGTTATCTGTAATCCAGTTATCAAAAATCTCAGATATCAGTCACTCAGTTATCATAACTCATTATTTAGTTTTAGTATGGTCTCGGATGTAGTATATGTGCATAGTATTATGTAATCAGTGTTTATAGTCATCTCAGTTATTTATGTACTCTCATTCAGTCATGTTCATACCATTCAGTCAGTTGTTATCTCATGCATATAAACCCAGTTATATCATCCTACCTCACTTAGCATACCAGTACATTCCAAGTACTGATGCGTACCTTTCTTTTGCGCTATGATATTTTATATCATAGGTTCGGATGTGCGGGATCCCAAGCATACTTAGCAGTTCAAATCATTAGCAGCTACTACAGTGATGAGTCCTCCTATTTCGAGGACTGAGTTATTCTCTTCAGCATTCTAGTAGATTTATTTATTTTTGTTGTTGCAGTTAGTTGGGGATCTGTCCCATCACTCCCCATTCAGATAGTTAGAGGCTTTCAAACTAGATTATTTTAGATAGTTGTTTAGTTTTCTTTTTAGTATTTCATCAGTATTTCAGTATTTGATTTTCAATATTTTTGAACCTTATGGCATTTTAGTTATACTTTCACATTATTATAGAATTATTATTCGGTGCTCATAACAGGAACCAGTCATGGGTTAGCTTGTGGTCCTCGAGATCATAAGCACTGTGTGACAGCCAGGGTGTACTCTTGGGTCATTACAAAAAGGTAGTGAGGTAATACTGGTATCACAGATATGAGCTAAATAAGATAAATATGCCCTTTTCATCATGCAACAAAAATGCAAAAAAGATGTAACACCCTTCAGAACTAAATTAAGCATGCCCTTCCAAGATAACCTTAGCATACCAGTGTATCTGAATTTGCAGTCTTAGAATAAAAGTCCAAAATAGCATGATAAGGAGCTGATCAATACATACTCAAGATAACATCAAAATCAACCATATTTAAGATAATCAAGTTTACCTAAGTCTTACGGTCTACAAAAGTAACGAGGCAAGATTGGTATAACTAATCCACCACTAATGAATCTCCTACTGGATAGAAACATGAAGAGGCATAACAAGAGCTCACATGTAACATCTAAAACTAGAATTAAAATATGTGGACATATAGGAGAATGTTGACTTGTGGTTAAATAATATGAAAGCATATTTGTAGCAAAATAGGATGATACTTATAATAACTGTATTAGTAGCCTCTACCTTGGATCTCCCAAGTATAGCATAACATTGACCATATTATTTCTCGGATTGGGTAACCCTGCGACCACCTCTACGAGCTCCCCTATCTCTACTTCTAGCACCTTAGCACCACTTGACCCATCCATACTGCTTTGTGAACCATCTCTTACTGTAGAATTAGAGCAGGGAAAACTGAAGCTGAGAACTCTATCGAGTGGATCCATATATACATAAAGGGAAATCCTTGGCCATATGGCTAAACTCATCACATATTAAATATCCCCTATGGCCCGACTAAATCTAAGAAGGTGTGGATGAAAAACAATGACCACCCTGGCTTAAAGAACCAATCCTAAAGCCTCTACTCTCATGAACTAACACCTGGCTACCAAAAGTTGCAGAACCTAAAGCCCTACCACCAAAACCCTGCAATTCATCTTGGACCGGCCTACCATGATAACTACAAAAACCTCAGCTAGAGAAATCTCTAGCTTGGAATGAATATCCACTAAACTTACCTTGATGACACACCTTCTTGGTGCCTCCCTGAGTTGCCTAGATAATAGACTTGGTTATCTTGGCATGCTTAGTAATACTCTAGAAAGAAGCCCCTGAAACTACTATCCAAGTTGTATCCAACTGATGAGTACCATTTAACCCTTTCATGAATTTCTAAATCTGCTCACACTTTGTGGAGATCCTCGCAGATGGTACTTGGATAGGGTGTCAAAATTTGCTTTATACTCCGCTATTGACATGGAACACTTGTCTATTTAATCAAACTCATCCCTCATCTGGTCTCTCAAACATAACAAAACAAATTTAAGGCGAGGCTTCTAGAGCAAAGTCATGACAGTACAAGACATAACTAAATATGAATGTCTAAAAAAATATCATAAATCCCCTAAAACTGGAATCATAGTGTATGAGCATCTAAAATATACTGAATTAGAAATATACATATATATGCTTGAAAAATCAAAATAATGACATAAATAAGGTAAGATGAGGTTTGAAAAAGTAACTCTATACTCTAGAGCATGCTAGTACCTTGAAATATCACCGACTTTGTAGCACGAACTCAATCTCCATGTGTCGTACTTGAACTAGGACCTACTTCAAAAGGTCATGGTAGGGACGAGTACGAGCTTCTTATACTGAATAGGTATCATAGGCCGACTGGGCAAAGAATGAAATAAGGTAAGTAAAATAACACTATTAGCACGTGACCTATAAGTAGAAAAGTTTCAAACAATATCTCACACCATATCCATAAAAATTTCTAATAGATGCAGAGAATTAAAAAAGCACATATATACATAAACAATATACTAAAACTAAACATAAATCAATAGAACTACAAAAATTATAAAAGATACGTATGTGAATGCAATGCAATGCGGATGGGATAAATGGTGAAAGTCTCGTATGACTTTATGTATACCCATCGAGATCATAACTCTGAGGTAGGACCCATGGAGGGTTCGCAACTCATATAATACATCTCATATCTCAAATCTCAAATCTCAATACACTTCTCCATCTCGTGTTCATAGAGAGAGCTTTTATAAAACTGACTCTTTTTTTAAAAAATAGTATTCCACAATGGTACTATATACATATATAATAAGGATGTTATGCTCACAGTCAATCAACATGAAAATATCCAATCCATTCAATATATATATATATATATATGCATACCAAAAATCAACTCAATAGGTACATAATTCATGATTATCAACTCAATTTAGGCACCAGTGGAATAAATATGCATGTAAGACGTCATTTATATCATACCAACCCCTAACTCAGTTATTACTTTAATGACCCTCATAGTGAAATTTAGAAATTCATGTGTTTACTATTCTACCTTTCTCCATAGCTGCTACATAGTATTTTTGGGTGTAGAGATGGTTGGTATGGCTACCACGGCCTTCAAAAAGGTTTTGGGAGAGTTTGAGGTAATTTTAAGGCTTTAAGAGCCAATAGTTGACTTCATTAAACATCTCTTGATTCGAGTGACAGATGGTAATTTAGTCCATAAAATCCCCAACCCTAATCATGCTTTATATGAATGGTTATCTAATCAATCTAGTTTCAAGAAAGTTAGGCCATAACCTACTTCGAAAGTCAAAAAAATAAGATTGAACCCCTTAGTAAGAAGTCTTCTCCCTTTGAGTGGATCTGAATGCTTCTACTTTATAAGAAATACAACATAATTATGTGTGTATTGATACCTATATTGACAAACTTTAGTTTCTGTAACGCCCCGGAAAAGGGGTCCTGGAGCATCACACAGTGCTTGAGGCTACGAGTAGCTCCAAGCTAACCCTTTGAGCCATTTTCATTCAGTTCAACACAAATCAATGGGGTTTACATAAATAACCCTCAAATATCAACAGAGTAATCATCATCCAAGAATACAAGAATTTAAGAAAGATAACAAAATATGACTTATTAGTCAACTCCCAACATCTATACTAGTCTAACAAGCCTCTAAGAAAATTAATAAAACCAGCGAGCCATTGTGACATG
>NC_061113.1:216373673-216444047 GCF_002878395.1 Capsicum annuum
AACAAAATATGACTTATTAGTCAACTCCCAACATCTATACTAGTCTAACAAGCCTCTAAGAAAATTAATAAAACCAGCGAGCCATTGAGACATGCCCCAACTGACTCATACTCAGTTATCAAATTTAAACAATTTTGTGAAACCAACATCAGACATCACATCCTCAAAACATGAGGACTCACCACAATAGAGGATGTAGAACAACGTGCCCGAAGAATCACCATCGAACCTGGAATTGAGCACCTGAATCTATATTTCGAGAAAATGCATATCCGAAGATGTGGGTCAGTACCATGGAAAGGAACCGAGTATATGAGGGTGTATGCAGTTTTATAAACATCATCATCATAAATATTTATAAGAAATATGTAGCATGTATGAAAGACTCACATAGCCTGAAGAAAATCATCATAATCATGAGAGGAAGAAATAAGTACAATACCACATGTGAGTGAGCATATAATTTGTAAATCACTTTAAGTTCATCAAGAATATCAATTCTCATAATGTAAATATCATTTAAATCTTTTGAAAGAATAAATTTCACAATTCCACTTTCAAATCACTTCACCATTCACCATAGACACAAGGAAACACACACACTGGGAGATCCTATAACCAACATAAGCCATGTGAGCTACATGGAGTCCAACGTACAACCCACATTGGGGAGAGCCGTCCTATCCTTGCCATCGGAGTAGGACTATCGATATCAAATCCACACAAACTAGTAATCGCTATATAAATTAGCCTCAGGCTCACTCCTATGGGGCACTTAGTTCTAGGGAAGTAAGGTCGCTTTATACCTCCCACTCGGTGGTAAAGATTTCTCCCAAACTTAGCTCAGATCATTTCAAAGACAATCCACAGCAAAACAATTTCAGTAATATATAAATATACATCGAGAGCCATCATGCTTTCCATCTATCAAAATCAACCACATTGTGAATTTCTTTCATACTCGAGTTCAAAACAACTCCATTAAGACCAAAAGATCAAATCATTCAAAATATCTCAAATATTCAACATCAACGTGCTTATAACACACACTTTCGAAAAAAAAATAATTTCCAATGGGGATTCATGACCCAAATATCAAAATCATGATAAATATCGTTCAAGATTTATGCTTTATATTTCCACACATGTAAATTCATCTTTCAAAATCATAAACATCAAGATTTCATAATAATCATCATAAGATATGGGTTCATGCTTCAAATTCATAAAAGTCAAATAAAAATCATGCCTTTATAAAGAAAATTACTTTTGGGCACAAGAACGAAAGAGAGTTCTTGTTGAAAAACCCCACATACCTTGAATGATGAACTTTAGATCGATACTCGTTTTTGAGATGTTAATCGTGCCTTTGAATGATGGTTCTTGGAGTTCTTGAACTAGGAACTTGGAATCTTGAATAAATTTGCAGAATTAATGGTGAACTTTGGAGGTTCTTGAAGTTCATGAACTAGGAACTTGGAATCTTGAATAAATTTGCAGAATTAATGGTGAACTTTGGAGGTTCTTGAAGTTGGATGTAGGAGCTTAGGGTTTTCTTTTTGAGGGAATTTGATTAAATATAACATATAATGCTTCTAATAGGCTTTAATATAGGGTTTGGACGGATTTTGGGTGAGGGGGGATGACCAAAACGCCCCTAAAAATCAAATAATTCTCGAATCTATCCTTTGGTGGACTGTTTTGATAGTCTGAAGTAGATCAACCATAACATTTTATTCTGATATCCAAATTGGATGAAACCAATTTCATTAGAAAGAAGACTCCCATATATTTCCGTTGATATATAGTATCTCTCCCAGATCATTGTGTACGAGTAGTTATGATCATTTGAAGTTGAACCAAAAATTTACTTTTGATAGGCTGAAGTAGATCAACCATAACTTTTTGCTCTGATAGACAAATTGGATGAAACTAATTTCATTGGAAATAGGACTCGCAGAGCTTTCCGTTGATATATGGTAGATCACCCAGATCATTATGTATAAGGAGTTATGATAGTTTAAAATTGGAGCAAAAATACGCCAGGCCTCAGTACTTTTTCCTGCACGTTTTACTGTTCGCTACTATTCATGGTTCGATCGGAATGTTCATAACTCGTCGCTCGGGTGTCCTTTTTGGATGATCCATATATCGTTGGAAAGCTTATTTAATACTCTACACAATTGTGAGTCATAATCTAAGGCATTCCACATGGAAAAATTTATAATTCATTCTAGAAGATAGAACCCAACACGTTTACGCACAAAATTTCAACAAATAATTTCTCGGGGTATTACAGTTTCGGATCCAAAATCACTTCAACATTGTCTCAAAAAATAAAAAGGTAATGGATAAAATTGAATTTAGATGCTTACCCAAATCAAAGTAGATTAAAATCGTATCACGCATAAAACTGTGCTCCCCAATCTTCAAAGTGGGGAAAATGGAGTCAAATAGCGAAAATGGATTTTTTTATACTATTCTGATGGAAAACCCCTTAGAATCATGGAACCCAACATGCGATCGTGAGGGTCAATATTGACCATTTCCTAAATTTTCTCAATAATTGTGGGAAGAAGCCATGCAATTACGATTCCTATCTTGCCCTAAACCACCCAATAGCGGGGCCTCACCTCACAATCATGGTGCATAATTCCTTAAATATTCATGATTTTGATCCCTTACCACTCGATTGCATTAAGCTGTCGACTGGTGCACTAAAAACTACATACTAATAATTTGTCCAAGTCTCATAATGACAGATGCTTGTAGATATAGAATATCAAATTTCAGTTAGTAGTGGTTGGTTTTATTTTGAAACCTTTATATCTCATTTAGACCCATTATTTAGAAAATAGTAAGAAGGGGTTTCAAGGTTATTTTATAAAAATAATCCTATTTTGATAATTCAACATCACCATTGAGTTTAAAATGTCAAAATTATCTTAGTAGCAATACTAGTTTAGTTTTGTGGGGTCCCCAATGAATCTCCAGGGTCTGAACGGAGAGTTTTGACTTGTGTATTTGTTGGTTTTCAACTATCATTTAGTGTATGTTCCTTTTCTCTCTGTGTTTGTGGCCTTACACTCACATTCACGAAGCTTCATTATCCTCACCTTCGTATTTGCGACCATAGGCTTGTGTTCACAAAGGGTTGTGTTATTTCTTCTTCGCATTCACGGCCAGAGTTCTACATTCATGAATTTCCAGGTCGGGAAACCTTGCGATTGTGATCAAGGGACCGCGTTCGTGAAGGCCGATGACCTGAACACTTAAAAACCCTCAATGCAACTCCAAATTATATTTTCTCTACTTTTAAACTTTTAGAGCTCAAATTACGGAGATTTTAAAGGAGTTTTCATGTTTTCTTTCATAGGTACGTTCCTAGATCTTTATTCCATCATTCACCATTAATTCCATCATCACAACTTCAAACTTATGATTTTAAATGTGTTTTGGGGTTTTCTTCTGGCAAATTATTAAATAATTTTTTTTTGATTTGAGGTTTGATTTCTACTTAATTTTGTGTGAATTTCAATTATAGACTTCTCTTGATATGAGAAACATTATTCTTAAATAAAATTTTAGTTTTTTCCTTTTTGTTTTTGAACTTATTTTTTGAATTCAATTTGGAGTGTCAATATGGGTATCATTAGTTTGCTTTTGAGTTATAGATGATTTGAGGGTGTCAAGCTTTCAATAGAGGCTATAGACTGTGTTTAGACTTGTGGATCTCCACTTAAAGTAGGTTATGATGTACCTTAACTTTTTCCAAAGTGTTTAGGAGTTGTATGCTTATTTGTATGAATTATTATGTTTTGCTTAGGATTGAGGGTCCTGCTTAGGTGATATGACAAATATCTCCGTGAGTATCAAAGTCTTTGAAGGGTTGTAATTAAGTAAATTACTATTCTAGTTAGTTTTGCTACTTGTAATTATCCTTAGAACATGTTGTAGATAGATAACTTAGTGCTTTGAATAATCTATATTTGATGTCTGTTTTAGAGCTTGAATCTTATCTGGTAGACTCTATTGTGATGATTTTAGTTTAGTGACCTCTAGGATGGATTGTAAATGGATAACTTGGTGTTCTTGAATAATTAATAGGGATTACCTACATTATAGGCTTGTATCAGACTTGGTCACTTTTAAAGGGATAGTATGGTTATTCTTACCTTGTTATGAAATGGTTGAGGTTTAGTAAACTCTTATAATATAAATAGACTTGTATTAGTTGATGAGCCTTGGTGTATATAACAAACTAGGTTTGGGTAATTCCATATTATATTATTGTTGGGATTGTTGTTTATTTCGTATTGCTCATGTGGGGCTTATGCAAATATCTTTATGGACTTAAGTAATTATTTGTGATCATGTGCTTGAGTGGGGGCTTATATGCATATTAATTATTGATTTGAGAGGATATATTATTGTGATTCCAGAGTGGGGGCTTGAATTGGTGTTATTAGTCATGTTTTTGCATTAAACACCTTATTTACTATTATATATCTCGATTAGGGGCTTGACTTATCATTATAGGCTTTACTATTATATATCTCGATTAGGGGCTTGACTTATCATTATAGGCTTTATCTTCTTATTAGAATGCCTTATCTATCATTATGTATCCCGAATGATGGCTTGACCTGACATGATAGGCTTTATTTAAGCATTTAATTATATTATCATTATAGTAATGCCTAAGTGAAGGGTTAAAAATGATATTATTGATTACTACATCACTATTGATTCTGGTGGTCCCAAGTGCGAACTGAAAACAATGATTATTCATACATTGAATTGATTCTAAGCTTTTATATATGCATTGAATAGATTTTGATCTTCATACTGATTGGTTGTGAGAATTACATTCTCATATCACATATGCATATCCATGAGCATTGGTATAACTGAGAAATGCTATTTTTGAAAGAAAATAAGACACTTTTTAAAATCTTTATTTGGGGTCATTTTTTGACAAGGTTGATTGAGACTGAGACTAAGATATGAGATATGAGATACAATATATAGGTTGCAAACTCCCTATGGATCCTACCTGGTAGCTGCAAGCTCGATGGGTATATATAGAAAGTCATGCAATGACTTGCACCATTCATCATTACCCCATTATCACATTCCATTGCATTGTATCATTTGCATTGCATTACATTTCTTGGTTTGGTTTGATATTGTATTCGTATTTACTTTTTTATTATATTGCCTTATATCATCTTATACTGATTAAGAGGTTGTGATTATTCAAGCCTAATATATGTTATTAGTATCTCATTCATAAATAACTACCCTTATAGATTGACTATTGAAAGAATAGTGTTGACTAACCTTAATTGATGTGCCTACCCTATTTTTGGCAAATATGTTGACCGTTGTGTTGAGTTACCTTAGTAGGATAAGATACTATGTTTTTGGTGGGTTATAGGCTATTCAGTAAAACTTGGGTAGCCGGGGTGGTGGTTTTCACTATCGTTTTGGATTAGGATCGGCTATCAATGATGCTTGTTGAGTATATATGATTTTGTACTCACCTTGCTTCTCTTTCCTTTTTCTTGTTTTCTGCACCCAATTTAGATATTGGATTGAGTAGTAGCTTGTAGATTGGCTTCTTCCATTATTAGAATTACGGAGATCGAGGTAGTGGTTGATGGAATTCAAACTTATTTGATCTCTCTTTATTTATCTTGTGGTTACTTTCGCATTTAAGATACCGTAGTTTATTCGATATATTTCTATATTAGAGGCTTGTGCTAGTGATAGCTAGACTTTGGATGTATCTTGGATAATTGTGTCCTCTTTATATATATATATATATAAACAAAAACAACAACATACCCAGTATATTCCCACCAAGTGGGGTCTGGGGAGGGTAAGCATACGGAATCCATACCACTACCTCAAATGTGAGATAGAGAGGCTGGTTCCAATAGACCCCAGATTCAAAATAAAACATTCTAATGTATATATATTTTCATAATGGTGATTTCGGGTTGGGTCAGACTTACTTGTCTGGAGGGTTTGATAAGTGCCATCGCGTGCTCATTTTGAATTATGACAATTTCTATCATAACAATGACAACCAATGCTCAAGTAAGGCCTATATTAACTATTTAAGCCCCAAAACATGCATTATGCCTAAAATGAAGGCATTTATATGCACAAGTAAGTTCAATGATGTCAAATAAAGCCCCCATATGGACAACAGACCATATTAGATTTCACAATTAACAACAATCGAATATAACCCTCCACATGGTCACATAACAGTAATAATGATATTGAATTACAAACCCCATAGTTATTTTTCCTAATCTATAGCATGTTTTACTTATTTATTAACTACTCAACTCAATCTGAAAGAAGTTAAGTCATAACCTACCTCAAAATGACAAAATTTCAGCCTAAAACATAGAGTTTTCCTTTATTAATGATCTCGAAATTAACTGCAAAATTCAAATATAGCATCTACACATTAAAAGAAAGATAATAATACCCATATTGCCCGTATTCGAGCCGTGATAAAAACTGATTCGAAAAACAAGTTTGAAAACAAAAGAGGTAGAATAAAAATTTTGATTTAAGAAGACTTTTTCTGAGGTATAGGAGTCTAAGGGAGAAAATTCATGCAGAAAAGAGTTTAAAATGAGGTCCAAATCGAAGAAAATCTCCTTTTAAGTTTTCCTAGTAAAACCCCCAAAGTTTATTTTGAAATCATGATTACAAGATGTTTTTGTACGTGTATTCAATGAGAAATAATAAAAACATGTCTTGGAAGCTTACCCAATAATGAATGGTGATGAAACCCTAATAAATCACCCAAAATTTGAATGTTGAGATTCAAAAATGGTGGAATTCGCCATTTTGAGATATTTATATTGTTTAGTGAAC
This sequence comes from Capsicum annuum, assembly GCF_002878395.1. Classification (NCBI taxonomy): domain Eukaryota; kingdom Viridiplantae; phylum Streptophyta; class Magnoliopsida; order Solanales; family Solanaceae; genus Capsicum; species Capsicum annuum. The sequence continues at coordinate 216,380,577 of NC_061113.1, forward strand.
AACACGATTGGAGACCCCATCTAGAGATTACGAGGATCAATGTTGGTTGACAATTAAGCTAGTCATCATAATCGCGTAGCTGGGCCACGCGATCATGATGAGTCAACCTGATTCGGCCCACCAATTAACCCATCGCAATCGTGGTTCCTCCATCATGCAATCGCAATGAATTCCATCATCAAGGCCCGCGATCACAATACTTGTCCACGCAATCGAGATGAAGGACTTGGTGCACCAAGAAATGCTACACTAGAAGATTTTCCAAATAAAGGAGTGTCTCCAAACCGACCCTCAGGATTCATTTAGGACCCCACAGAATTAAATCATATATGCGATTAGGCTATTTTTTATGTTCCTACTCAATGATGATGTCTGATTTTTCTTAAAGGGACTGTTTTCAAGAAATTCACCCTGGGACCCTTTTTTCACTATTTTTCAAACGAAGGGTCGAAATTCGACCAACTATGTTACTGACCCAAATTCGACATTACGAACCTAATGAAACTGTCTAAATCATCATACGACACTCGAAATGTTAGATGTTGACCAAATTGAACTATATGACTTTTAAAGCCTCTAAAAATCACAAACTCTCTCAAATCATTTTCGATCGTATCAAAAATCGAGTCAATCATCTCCACACCCCAAAATCAACATGTAGAAATTACGGAAAAGGAAATATTGATCAAAACACATAAAGAAAAGTTTTCACAAATTAGATCATTATAGTAATACGACAAGCTAATAACATTTGTTACTTTCATTTTGTCGATTGTTTCATTACTACTGATTTCCTTAGTAATTTAATCACGTTTAACAAGAAAATTAGTTTTAACTAATTTATTTTTTTAGTAATTTCAATCTTTGTGTCCTTGACCTACTTCAACAAATTCAATTGTTACTCTAACTTACAAATTTAGGGGTACATAATAATCTATAGATATGGATATATACTTATACATGTAATGTTATTATGGTTTAAGCGTCAATTCAATAAAACAATTCAATCTCCACTTTTGGACATATGGTAATTTAGAGGATATTAGGAAAATCAACTTTGTAGTTCTTGCTAATCATAAACGAATTTGTAATGATTAATTAATTATAATTACATAGATAGTCAGTTCTTATGTGAACATGCATTAAAATCACATACAAATATGTCAATGCCTAAATAGGCAAAATAAATAAGATACGATCATCTCATGTCTAAAAAAGCAAAAACATTTAGGAATTCGACATTAGTTGAAAAATATTTAGTACTACTAGTCACTCCAAGACATAGGATTCACACACGTATAAATGTAATCATTCTCCACTAATGATTTGCCAATCCTCATCTTTATCAATCCTCAAGAGTTTTTTAAAATAATCAGTTATGCAGCCAATTTACATCTTGTTATTTGTGTCATGTTCTCTTGCCTTACAATCATGTAAGTCTTCACTTGAGAAAATTGAAGTAAAGGTGTCTTTTATGTCTTTGAATGAAGGATTTGTGACATTGACCAACTTAAAGGGTTAAACATAATTAGAAAACTTGATTAAGTTAATTATGGACTTGATTAATATTTTTAAAACTTTCTAATCTTTTCAAAAATACAAATCAACCCAACCCATACCCCTCTTCAATCCAAATCATCGATCGTCTCTCTCCTCTCTCTTGGCAGCTTCTCTCAACCAATAGTTCTGCAAATTTCTCCTTTCAATACTCGGCGACTTCAACCTCCGAAGATAAATAGTTGGGCTTTGAGTTTCTTTCCAACTTCAACCGTCAATCGATGTGACAGCCTTGCTCTCCGACCATAATAGCTTTGAATTCTTCATCATTCCTTTTTCTTCTTTCACAGAAAAAAATTATGGCCTTTTTAGTTTTGAAGAAATCGAGGAACTTGATCCAACTTATCTTATAGTATTGGTTAATAATTTCAATATTTGTTGCTTTAATTTAAAATACGATTTGAATAAAACCCTAATTTCTGATATTTATTCTCTTCTCTTTTCGAAGTGAATTATGATTTTTTATTGTTTGTTGCATTTTTTTGATGTTTGATTTTTGTTGTTTGTGTTTATACAAACAAAATAAAGATTTTGGTATTTTTTGTGTTGCGCTCGTTGTTGGGTTGATTTGTTCTTGTTCTTGGTAAAAATTGTGATATTGTTGTTGTTCTGTTGAATAAAATCGTGCTACTATTTTTTCCAATAGATTATCCATCTGGTGCAACATATTGACCATCTGATGCAACATATTTAGCATATGATGCAACAGATCAATCATCTGATGCAACATATTTAGCATATGATGCAACAGATCAATCATCTGATGCAACATAGAAACCATCAGATTAAAATTTTGATACAACAGATTAACTATCTAATATAATAGATTAATCATCTGATGCAACAGAGGAACCATCGGATAAAAAATAAAATGCAATAGATTTAGCATATAATGCAATAGTTTAACTATCTAATGCAACATATTAACCATCTGATGCAATAGATTAACCATATGTTGCAATAGATTAACGATCTGATGTAATAGATTTACTATCGGATGCAATAGAGAAACCAGCAAATTAAAAATCTAATGCAAAAGATTAACCATTTGATACAATGGAGGAACCATTGAATTAAAGATCTGATGCAACAAATGGACCTCCTATTAGATAAAATCCTATCAACTCTTCAAACTGGACATGTCCAAGACTTAATTTTTCCAAATGATCATTCATCTGTCGCAATAGACGACCCTTCTATTAGAAGAAATCTAAGAAATATTGGCCATTTATAATTGTTTCAATAGATCACTCATATGTTGAACAGATGTGTGACCTATTGCACAGAACATTCATCTTTCTCAATAGATGAATGGTATATTTTGTATTGTCACAACAAATTACTTAGCCGTTGCTATAGGTTAGTTAACTATTCCAACAGATCACTCATATGTTGCAACAGATGTGTGATCTGTTGCATAGATCATTCATCTTTCTCAATAGATGAGTGATATGTTTTGTATTAAAAAAATTACTCAGTCATTGCTACAAGTTATTTAACTATTCCAATAGATCACTCAAATATTACAATAGATGTGTGATCTGTTGCACAGACCATTCATCTTTCTCAATAGATGAGTGATATATTTTGTATTATTGCAATAGATTACTCATCTATTGCAATAGGTTATTTATTGTTCCAACAGATCACTCATATGTTGCAACATATGTGTGATCTATTACACATACCATTCATCTATCTTAAAAGATAAGTGATATACTTTTTATTATTGCAATAGATTACTCATCCATTGCAACAGGTTATTTATTTGGTGCAGTAGATGTATGATTTGTTGCAACTATTATTTTGCTATTTTGCATGTTAGATTTAATGTTATCCTTTTTAATGATGCACTCATCAACTATAATATATTTTTATGTTCCTGTTAGTTTTAGATAATATGGCTCCCAAAAGAATAGACACCATATTAAGTCCACGTAAAGGAACAAGTAAAGTAGCTAGGCTACATCCACCACTCTATGAGCTTGCTTTACAAATGTTATCTCAATTAGGAGTAGAATATGATGAACACGGGAAAGAGGAATATTTCAAAAGAGATGATCCAAATGCTAATAGCCCTTCCACCGAAGAGTTGGTTAAAACCTTTAGCATTGATTATTATCTTATGAGAATGTAGTGTGATGATGCGGCAAATTTAATGGGTGATTTTGTGGTTAAGTCAGTCATGGGAAAAATTTTGACGCCTTCAGAAAAATACTTTAAGAACAAAAATTAGATGCCTATTTCAGGGATATCTTCTTTGAAAAATATCTTGATTTGTCAGAGGACAACAATGCTCATTTTCAAATGAAAATGGTATATGAACTTCTCAAGCGTAGGTTTATGTATGAAAATAAAGAGAAGATGGATGAGGTGTGGATAAATTACTATGGCATACCTATTTGTTTTGATTGGAAAGAGTTTGCCATAGTTACTGGACTAAAATATTATCCTCCTTCTCCTTCTCATGTTATACCTATTCTAACTCAATAAAGCACCGCACACCCAAATTTGATAGAAGCATTGAAAGGTAAGTCAATTTCAAAGAAGCACAAACAGTTATTGTTCTTGATTTGATTTGTACATAATATGATTTAGGCGAGAGACATTAACAACAACATAAGCGTTGGTTTAATAAAGCTCTCCGAGGATCTTGAGGCATTTAACAGCCATCCTTGGGGTTATGAAAGCTTCAAAATAATTGTCAAATATTTTTTGACTCAGTTAGCACCAAAGACAGTCAACTTATATGGATTTCCATGGGGTTTTATGGTAAATGTTTCTTTCTTTTATCATGATATCATTCATTTTTTTACTCAATAATGTTTTTAATTTATTGGCATTATTTTATAGGCATGGGCGTTTGAAGCCATTTCTTATTTGGGACAACAAGTGAACTACCAGGAAGAAGTTTTTTGTCCAAGAATCTTGAGATGGTTGTCGACCAAAACTGATAAAAATGCAAAATTTCTTGATCTCTTCAACCCCCCGCAGGATGCACTAAGCATAATTATAATTAAGTTTTTATTTTAATTAATGATTTTTCGAATGATCTAATCATCATTCTAATATATGTAATAATTTATGTTGGATTGTGCATCCGTCGCTACTTCTGACCAATCGAGAGTTGAAAATACCATTTTTTATTACTTTACGGTCTGGGTAAATTTTTTTGAACCCTAAGGTCATTGATAGAATAAAAATGGAATTGTTTGGAGCAACAACTATTACAAGAAAAATAACTTTGGATGGTGGGCTTGCTGTTGTTGATGGTCTTAATGGTGATGAAGATGTTGGTGGTGGTAGTGGTGTTGCTGTTGGTGCTGATGATGCTCCTCTTACAGCATTTAAAATAAACCATTATGAGTATGATCATACTGGTTATATAGATTTTGCCTCTCCCAGCGAATGTTCTGCATGCAAATGTCAAGACGGTAAGGTGAAATATAATGTAGTGATTAATGCTATTAATGCATTAAATGCTTCTGTAAAGGAATTGACATCTAAGAGAAGTGTTATTCCATAAAAGAGGATTTTATATCTATCCACTCCAATAGAGATAAAGGCTAAGAGGAGAAGGAAAGTAATTTCCAAGGCATTACCAAGCATCCAAAAAAATAAAATTGCAACTCCTCTGTTCATATGTTGCACTGAGAAATGTACAATGGCCAAAGAAGAACAACACAAGATAAAGAAGGTGAATATATATGTCTGTTCAAACTAACAAACAGACACATATCTGTTTCAACAGATGACACATCTATTGAAAATTATCAAATAGATATGTACATTTATTGCAACAGTTGACTAACTTGTTGCATCAGATAAAATATTTGTTGCAACATATGTCTTGTCTATTTTAGAAAATCAAACAGCTCTTCATACCACTTTTATTTGTACCAACAGATGACCTATCTGCTACAGCAGATAAGTCATATGTCGCAACAGATGGTTCATCCCATGAAGATTATCATATAGGTCTTCCTCATGTAAAAATTTAGCCCAATACTTGATTCATCTGTTGCAATATAAATATAATTTGTTTGGGATAATTTAAAATAGGAGAAAAACCTATTTGGTTTGCTAGAATAGATAATTTATTCTTTTTCATTTTGTTGTGTCTCCGTGATTAGCATTGACCAATTTTAGCTTTCCATGTGGATGTAGAAGCTACTCCTGAACAACATTGATAATATGCTACTCTTTTTATGAAAATACGGAGAACAGAAAGTATACAAACCATACGTAAGCGACAATAAATATCCGCGATGACCAAAGCCGAATTCCATAGCACCGGATGAAGAACAACTTGTCCATATTGAGTAGATCTTTATAGTTTGAGTCTGTCAAAGCAATAACCTCACCCCTCCTTAGGAATTTTTTGCTTCAATACTTAAATTGTTGATGTATTTATTGAGATCTGTACCCATAATATTTTCTTTACATTTCATTTATTTATTGAATTATTTCAGCTAATTTCAAAAGGCTTCGATTTATTTTATTTTATCTATGAATTTTATTTTTTACTTAGATTTGAACTTATTTATTGAAATAGAATACTAGATTTAAATGTTACAACAGATAATATATCTGTTGCAATAGACGACACATTTATTGGAAAATATCAAACATATTTAGACATATGTTGCAACAGGCAGGTAATCTATTAGAAATTATCAAATAGTGTAATACCCTGTACCTTTTTCTAGCTTGAAGTTGTCTCAAGAATGTTAGAAACTTACTTTGAAATAAGAATTACTTTTTATACACGTATTATTATTAATATTTCATTTTTGTCACGTGGGAAATTGAATTAGTTTTCCAATGATAACAATTTCATCAAAATCCGGTATCGGACGAGGAAGTTATGGCTGTTTTTTAGAAGACAGTAAAACCATCTAGGTGCGGTGGTGTAGGCCAACGGACCGTCGGACAAGCGATGGACCGTTGACCACAATCGTCGCATCGAGGCAGTGATTTTGACTTTCTGGTTGAGTGCATTGGAGAGGTCCGACAGACAGTCGACTCAGCGACGGACTGTCGCATCCCACCGTCGCACCAAGGCATTAAGTCCCAGTTCTGATCCCAGTTCGATAGTAAGTTTGACGCACCATCGACCCAGCGATGGACCGTTGCACCACACCATCGCATATCCCGCTCAGTATTTTTAAGTCATTCTTAAAGGGGTATTTTGGTTTTTTACCACCCCGTTTATATACCCAGTTATATCTGACCTCAGCTTACTTGTTCATTATTATTTCACAACAATAAAATTAGGATTTTCTCTCTAAGATTAATCCCCAAGAATAAAATCCAAATCTTATCCAAGAACTAAGAGATTCAAATTCTTCAAGTTCAAGAACTTCAAGAAACTCATTACCAGGTATGCATAGTGTTCATTCATGGACTCCTTTTATAATGCCTCGAATCTGGTACCCGAAATACTACCCGGTGCTCATGACCCCAAAGGATCACAAGATAACCCATAACTGATATCTGTACTTGTACACTACATAAAATAACATAATAATACGAAAACATGCACTGAAAGGCCATAATGTTCAATCTAAAACATAGCATGGATAATATAACATCTGTGTGGGATAATGGAATACCTGAAACAAAATTGGGAAATACTAAAGTTTGAAACACAATAGTCTAAAAAGCCTCTACACAGGAATGAAACTGCCTGAGTGAGGAGTTGATGGGACATGTCCCCAACTAACTCAAACTAATAAACTAATCAATGAGATAATAGAAAATCATTATGTTCTCAAAGGATGAGGACTCACTTCTACTCTGCTTACTGAAACTGGAATCTACAGCTAGTCTGGAGTTCATGTCTCTGAACCTATGGTATAAGAACACCATAGCGCGAATACGTCAGTACGATTAAATGTACTGGTATGCATGTGAGGTAGGCTAAATGCATGGGGTTCATATGCATGAACAAAAATAGTAATTGACTGACTATCATGATCATAAGGATACATGCATGAAACATAATAACTGACACTAATACCATGATAGCCTAGTCACTTAATCTGAATACTGATAACATGACATACTGATAACTGATATGACTGATAACATAAATAACTGTATCTGAAAATAACTGATAACATGAGTGACTGTATCTAGCAGTCCTGAATCTGATGGAACTATCTGAGTTTTGTATTGTATCTAAGTTGACTGTATTTTATAGTCCTGAAATTCGAAGAACTATCTGAGTTATATTACTGAGACTGATTGATTGTATTTGACAGTCCTAATTCTGTAACATGAAACTGTGGGAAGTAGTATTTAACCGATATGCCCCAAATGTGCTATAATAGCTGAGCTGGGGTCCTATCTGTGCCCTGATTGGAAGGGTGTCAATACTGCCATTGGTGAGGAAAACATGTGAGTAACCCTTATATAATAAGTAACTTTAGTGAGAACGATGGGAACCGTTATATAATAGGTTAAGCCACCTCATCTACCCTCATATAGCAGGCTACGATATCTCAACCTATGCTGGATACATAGTCCTGGAACGCAAGGATTGGTTCAAAGAATCACACCCTTATATAACAGGTGAGTTCCCATCCTTGGGTTTACTCGGTGCTAATTCCTACTCTCATCTGAATAGACGCTGAACATGATTTACAGAATTGAACATGGACTGAGTTACTGAATTCCATTGACTGATGGAATACTATTGATATCTGACAACTGATTGAGTTCATGAGATCATGGAGATTTCTTGAGTGATAAGACTGTATGAAGTCTAAGGATTCATAGCTTGACTGAGAGTATCGTGAAAACATGACATGACTCTAGACACACAGCTAATATTTTGGGTACAAGTACCCCCAGGACTCGATAGAAGGAAACTGACTTAGCATAACTTACTTGAACACATGACTAACATCATAATTCATAATACGTTTATTGAAGCATTTCATCAAACATGCGATAGGAATAAACTTGTACATATATGGGGCTGTCATAATATCATGCTAGTTAGGTATTTTTCGTCATCTAGGCATTTAATGAAACATATTTAGGCATGATACATGTAAACAACATTGTACAACAATTAAACATCATGGTTCAATCTAATTTCATTATTCAAGGGTTTAGTCATAGTATTGCATGAATCTATATTTAAAATAATTAAACCCACATAGAAATTATCACCCAACGTAGAGTAGAATTAATTTCTCATTTATCAACATGAAAAAGAACAGCCCAATCATTAAATTATAAAGAAAATCCATACTTGAAGTTGGAAAAAGGGATTCTTGGACTTCATGGACAAAAGGGGTCCATAAATAAACACTATGCATACCTGGGTTAAGGTTCTTGATGTTCGTGAACTTGAAGAATTAAAAATCCGTTAGTACTTGAAGAAGATTGAGTTATCGTTCTTGAAAATTAGGGAGAAACCCTAATATTTGGTGATGTGAAACTAATAATGAATAAAGTGACTGAAATCGGGTATAATTGGGTATATATATAGGCGAGTGGTAAATGACCAAAATACGCTTGTTTAAATGACTTAAAATAACTGAGTGAGTTATCTGACGGTGGTGTGTGATGGTCCATCACTGAGTCGACGGTCCGTCGGACTTCTCCATTAGATAGGGATAGAACTGGGACTTACTACCTCTGAGCGACGGTGGGGTGCGATGGCCCATCGCTGGGTCGACGGTTCGTCAGACCTCTCTGTCATACTTTTCCAAAAAGTGGATGAACTGCCTTGATGCGACGGTCATGGTCGACGGTCCGTCACTTGTCGGATGGTCCATTGCCTACAACGTCACACCTGGGTGATTTTTTTGCTTTTTATATTTTGTCCATAACTTCCGCATCTTACACCGGATTTTGATGGAATTAGTATCTATGGAAAGCTTAATCAATTTCACACATAATGGAAAGTGAAAATCTCAAAAAAAAATACCACATGTATAACAATTGATTCGTATTTTAAAGCAACTTCTAACATCCTTGAGATGGTTTCACGCTAAGAAAAGAAATGAGTATTACAGTATTTCCCCGTTGAGAACATTCGTCCTCAAATAAGACTAACTGTGAGGGGAAACAATAAGCTGAATATGGACTGAACATGAATAACTGGGACATGATCTCATGATTGACGTGACTGAAAAGCTGAGGGTTCTGATGAACTAGGTTTTCTCACAATGAGAATGCATGTCTGATGCATAATTATATAACTAAACTGATACATGAATGCATGACTGAGTATGCGGTGGTATTTGATACTAATTTTGTAATGGAAACATGAGCATGAAATTGAATACCAAGTTTGTGATGAATATTGAACATGAACTGAATAAGCTTAAGGAGAACTATTACCTTGATCTTGATCTGAGTTGGTAGAGAAGAGGTGAGGATACTTGGTATGTATGTCTTCTTTTGCTTCCCAAGTAGCTCCCTCGATGGACTAATTTCACCAAAGAATATTAACTAGAGGGACTTCTTTGTTCCTCAGTGTACGAGCCTCATAGTCTAGGATTTCAAATGGAATCTCTTCATAAGAGAGGCTGTTCTGAATATCTATGCTCTGAATAAGGACTACAACTGATGGCTCACCTATGCACTTTTTGATCAAAGAGACATAAAAGACTAGGTGAACTGAGGCTAGATCTGAAGAAAATTCAACCTCATAAGATACTTTACAAAAATGACTGAGAATCTTGAAGGGGCCATTATATCAGGGACTGAGCTTTCCTTTCTTGCCAATTCTCTTCACTCCCTTCATGGGAGAGATCTTGAGGTAAACATAATCACTAATCTCAAACTCAAGATCCTTTCTATGAAAATTATCATAAGACTTTTGTCGGCTCTGTGTAGCCCGATGTCTTTCTCTAATCAATTAAACTTTCTCTAAGGCGTTGAATACCAAGTCAGGACCTATGACTCAATGCGGGAATAAACCAGAATATCATCTATGAATACTATGATGAACATGTCCAAGTATTTCTTGAACACACGGTTTACCAAGTCCATGAAGGCTGCTGGGGCATTGGTAAGACCAAAAGACATGACTAGAAATTCAAAGTGACCACACCGAGTATGGAAAGCTATTTTTGGAATGTCACATTCTCTAACTCTAAGCTGATGATAGCCAGATCTGAGGTCTATCTTAGAGAAATAGCTGGCACCCTAAAGTTGGTCAATAAGTCATCGATTCTGGGAAGAGGATACTTGTTCTTGATTGTAACTTTATTGAGTTGATGTTAGTTTATACACATTCTGAGAGAACCGTCTTTCTTGCACACGAAAAAGACTGGTGCGCCCTATGGGGAAAGGTTAGGTCTGATGAATCCCTTATCTAAGAGATCCTTCAACTGTTCTTTCAATTCTCTAAGTTCTACTGGTGCCATTCTATATGACAGAATAGATATAGGCTGAGTATCTGGAAGAAGACCTATGCCGAAGTCTATTTCCCTTTCGGGAGGAATTGTTGGAAGATCTTTGGAAAAGATATCTGAATATTCATTTACAACTGGAACTGATTCAAGATTGGGAGTCTCATAACTAGAATCCTTAACATGAACAAGATGATAGACACATCCCTTAGATATCATTTTTCTTTCCCGAAGGTAGGAAACAAGCTGACCTCTGAAAGTGGATACACTACCCTTCCACTCTAGGATGAGTTTATTTAGGGACTAAAACTGGACTATTCTTATTCTATAGTTGACTGTGGCATAGCAGGAGTAAAGCCAATCCATGTTGAGAATGACATCAAAATCCATCATCTCTAATTTGACTAAGTCTGCTGAAGTAACTTTCTAAAATATCATAATCAGGTAGTTCCTATATACCTGCTAAGCTATGATAGTTTTACCCACTGGGTAGAGACTGAGAAGGGCTCTGCTATAATTTTAGTACTGATTCTAAAATCAACTGCTATATAAGGAGTAACAAAAGATAAAGAAGCTCCTAGATCTAGCAAATTGTAAACATGCACATGAAAGATCTGTAACATACCATTAACTACATCAAGAGAATTTTCCTGATCTTGTCAAGTCTGAAGAGCATAAATATAATTTAGACATTGCCCACTAGTAACACTGGAGGTTGCACCCTGCTGATTTGGGTGATCGGACTGAGATGAGGAGCGATTCTATTGACCCTGAGGACCTGGCTGAGGATAGTCTCTGACTCTGTGGCCTGACTTGCCACAACCAAAACAAATTCCACTACCCACTTTACACACAACCTGACGGTGCTTACAATAAGTCTGGCAAAGAGGATAGGTGCGGGCACTGCTAATACTGCCCTGGGACTTAGAGCCTAGCACTCTATCTCTGTTACCCTCTCTCAACTTAGGAACTAGAGCATTAGCTATAGAAAAAGCTGGAATTGATGACTTATGATAAAACTAAGAATGGTTTCCTCCTTCTGATTTAGGCTGAGCGAAGTTGAAACTACCTGTCTTTGCTCTCTTATTCTGCTTCTCCCTTATTTTAATCTTTTGCTTCTCTATTTACTGAGCAAGGGTCATAAGTCTGGCTAAGTTCATGTCACTATTCAGCATGGTAGATCTGTACTCAGTAACCACACTATCATTCACCCCTGAGACAAACTTACTCATCCTTGCCCTGCTATCTGCAACCATGTGAGGGGCATATCTGGCTAATTGAGTAAACTTGAGAGAATACTGTTTCACTGTCATATTTCCTTGCCTGACGTTGATGAATTCTAACACCTTGGCTTCTCTAAGATCTAGGGGAAAGAACCTATCAGGGAAAGCTGAAGCAAACTCTTTCCACTACACTGACCCTGCATCATCTACCCTTTCTAACTTCCACTACTTGAACCAAGTTTGAGCAACATCCTACAATTGATATGCCGCTAGCTCAGCACTCTTAACAGATTCACCCACATGATTTCTGACACCTTCTATACCCGATCTAGGAATTCTTGTGGGTCTTCATTTGTCTTAGACCCGAGGAAAGTTGGAGGGTTTATTTGGGTGAAGTCCTAAATTTTAGCTGCAGCTAAATTTTCCATTGGGTTGGACGGAAGGATAGTTGTTCATTCATTATGGGAAGCTACTAAATGAGCAAAAGTGGTAAATACAATCCTGAACTCTGCATGAGAAACATGATCGCGTAAAGGTTCTTTGGGCTGAGTGGTTGACTGATTTCTTCTCTTGGGAGGCATATTTTGAAATAAAGAGAAGAAGCGTATTAGACTGAGAGATTGACTTGAGATTATGCTCACTGACACGACATGAATACTAAAAGAGGAGAAACTGTTCCTAAAACATCTTATAGCCTCCTATACATAAATGTGACACTCAACACACCCATGTACAAGACTCTACTAGAAGCGACATTCAGACTTCCTAGGACTCTATTGAACCTTAGGCTTTGATACCATGTTTGTAATACCCCGAATCTGGTTCCCGAAGTGCTACACAGGGTTGATATGCATGAATAAAAAGAGTAACTGATTGACTATCATGAGCGTGAGGATACATCCATGAAATATAATAACTGACACTAATATTGTGATAGCCTGGTTACTAAATCTGAATAATGATAACATGACATACTGATAACTGATATGACTGATAACATAAATAACTGTATCTAAATATAACTAATAACATGAGTGACTGTATCTGACAGTCCTAAATCTGATGGAACTATCTGAGTTCTGTACTGTATCTGAGTTGACTGTATCTGACAGTCCTAAAATCTGAAGAAGTATCTGAGTTATATTAATGAGACTGATTGATTATATCTAACAGTCCTGATTTTGTAATATAAAACTTCGAGAAGTAGTATTTAACCGACATGCCCCAAATATGCTATAATAGCTGAGTAGGGGTCCAATCTATGCCCTGATTAGAAGGGTGTCAATACCGCATCACGAGTGAAGACAACATGTGAGTAACCCTCATATAATAGGTAACTCTAGTGAGAACAGTGGAAATCCTCATATAATAGGTTAATCCACCTGATCTACCCTCATATAGTATGATACAATGTCTCAACCTATGCTGGCTACATAGTTATGGAATGCTAGGATTACTTCTAAGAATCACACCCTTATATAACAGGTGAGTTCCTATCCTTGGGTTTACTTGGTTCTAATTCCTTCTCCCATCTGAATAGACGCTGAACATGATTTACTAAACTGAATATGAACTGAGTTATTGAATTCCTTTGACTGATGGAATACTACTGATATCTGACAACTGACTGAGTTTATGAGATCATGGAGATTTCCTGAGTCATAAGATTGTATGAAGTCTAAGGATTCATAGTTTGACTGAGAGTATCGTAAAGACATGACATGGATCTAGACACACAGCTAATATTTTGGGTACAAGTACCCCCAAGAGTCGATAGAAGGAAACTGACTTAGTTTAACTTACTTGAACACATGACTAACATCATAATTCATAATATATTTATTGAAGCATTTCATCAAACATGCGATAGGAATAAACTTGTACATACATAGGGATGTCATGATATCATGCTAGTTAGGCATTTTTCTTCATCTAGGCATTTAATGAAACATATTGTAGGCATGATACATGTAAACAACATTGTACAACAATTAAACATCATGGTTCAATCTAATTTCATCATTCAAGGGTTTAGTCATAGGGTTCCATAAATCTATATTTAAAATAATTAAACCCACATAGAAATTATCACCCAACATAGAGTAGAATTCAATTTCTCATTTATCAACATGAAAAAGAACAACCCAATCATTAAATCATAAAGAAAATCCATACTTGAAGTTGGAAAAAGGGATTCTTGGACTTCATGGACAAAAAGGGTCCATGAATGAACACTATGCATACCTGGGTTAAGGTTCTTGATATTCGTGAACTTGAAGAATTGGAAATCCCTTAGTTCTTGAAGAAGATTGAGTTCTCGTTCTTGAGTATTAGAGACAAACCCAAATATTTGGTGATGTGAAAATAATAATGAATAAAGTGACTAAAATCGGGTATAATTGGGTATATATATAGGCGAGTGGTAAATGACTGAAATACGCTTGTTTAAATGACTTAAAATAACTGAGCGAGTTATCCGACGGTGGGGTGTGATGGTCCATCACTGAGTCGACGGTCCGTCGAACTTCTCCATTGAATAGGGATAGAACTGGGACTTATTGCCTCTGAGCAACGATGGGGTGTGATGGTCTATCGCTGGGTCGACGGTTCGTCAGACCTCGCTGTCATACTTTTCCAAAAGGTGGATGAACTGCCTTGATGCGCCGGTCATGGTCAACAGTCTGTCGCCTACACCTTCGCACCTGGATGATTTTTCTGCTTTCAGTATTTTGGCCATAACTTCCTCATCTGACACCATATTTTGATGGAATTGGTATCGATGGAAAGTTTAATCAATTTCCCATGTGATGGAAAGTGAAAATATAAAAAAAAAATACCACGTGTACAACAATAGAGTCATATTTCAAAGCAAGTTCTAACATCTATGAGATGGTTTCAAGCTAAGAAAAGGCACGGGTATTACACCTTTCATCCATGATGCCCAAGAATCTCTTTTCTAAGTTCAAGTTCATGGATTTTGTTTATGAAATTCATGTTGGGTTTCTAGTGTTCATGTTGATAATGACTAATTAAATTTTATCCATGTTTGGTGATAAATTTCATGTGGAATTGATTAGTATATGTGTAGGTTCATGTAAACCTATGATTAAACCCTTGAATGATGAAATTAGAATTGTACCATGATATTTGATTATTGTACAATGTTGTTTACATATTCTATGCCTACCATGTGTTTGAATAAATTCCTATATCAAGGAAAAGTTCCTAACAAGTATGATATTATGAAACATGTATGTAAAAGTTCATGCATATCACATATTTGATGAAATGCTTTAATGAATGGATTATGATATTTATGATGTGTTCAAGTATGTCATGGTTGTCAATTTTATTCCATCGATTCCTGGGGTTACTTGTACCCAAAATATTAGCTGTGTGCCTAGAGCCATGTCATGTTTTCACGATACTCTCAGTCAAGCTATAATCCTTAGACTCCAGAAAGTTTTATAACTTAGAAAATCTCAATAATCTCTTGAACTTAGTCAGTTGTCAGGTATCAGTAGTATTCTATCATTCAACAGAATTTAGTAACTTAATCCATGTTTAGTTCAATTAATCATGTTCAAAGTCAATTCAGATGGGAGTAGGAATTAGCACTAAGTGAATCCAAGGATAGAAACTCTCCTGCTAGTTAAGGGTGTGATTTTTAGGAGAAATCCTTGTGTTCCAGAACTATGTAATCAGCGTAGGTTGAGATATTATACCTGCTAGTTGAGGGTAGATGAGGTGGCTTAACCTGCTAGTTAAGGGTTCCCATCATTCTCATTAGAGTAACCTGCAAGTAGAGGGTTACTCACATGTTGTCCTTACCAGTGGTGCAGTATTGACACCCTTCCAATTTGGGCACAAATTGGACCCCAGCTCATCTATGTAGCACATTTGGGGCTTGTTAGTTAGATAACTACTTCCCATAGTTTCAGTATTGGTATCAGTCAAGAACCCAGATAGTTCTTTAGATTTTAGGACTGTCAGATATAGTCAATTCAGTTTAGTACGGAACTTAGATAGTTCCATTAGAATCAAGATTGACAGATACAATCACTCATGTTATCAGTTATATTAGTTATCAGTATGTCATGTTATCATTATTCAGAGTCAGTAATTATGTTATCATGGTGTCAGTGTTAGTTATTATGTCTCATGCATGTATTCTCACACTCATATTAGTCAGTCTATTATTATTATTATTATTCATGAATATGAAGCCCTTGTATTTAGCCTACTTCACATGCATACTAGTACATTCAGTCAGGTTGACACATTCACGCTATGGTGTCTTATACTATAGGTTTAGAGACACGAGCTCCAGAGCATCAGTAATATTCCAATCTCAGCAGTCAGAGTTAGAAGTGAGTCCTCATCTTTCAAGGACATGATCATTAATTTATTATTTCATTAATTAATTTATAAGTTGGAGTTATTTGGGGACATATTCCATTAAATCCTTATTTAGATAGTCATATTTTTAGAGGCTTTCCAGACTACAGTATGTTCAGATAGCTTATTTCAGTTTGTTTTGGGTATTTCATGCCCCACTCAGATGTTTTCTTTTAATTATATATTATGTCACAGTTTGGACCTTATAGCCTTTTAATTCATGTTTTTGCATTTTATAGTATATTATGCAGTATATAGGTACAGATATCTGTCATGGGTTAGCTTATTGTCCTTCGAGGTCATGAACACCATGTAGCATTGGGTACCAAATTTGGAGTGTTACAAACTTGGTACCAGATCCAGGTTCAATAGAGTCCTAGGAAGTCTAAAAGCCGCATCTAGTAGAATCTTGTACATAGATGTGTTGCAAGACACATTTATGTGCAGGAGGCTGTAAGATATTTTAGGAACAGTTTATCTTCTTTCAGTATTTATGTTGTGCCAGTGAGCATCATCTCAAGCCAATCTCTCAATCTAATATGCTTTTTTTCTTTATTTCAGAACATGTCTCCCAAGAGAAGAACCCAGCCTATCCAAGAAGATCCTTTGGAAGAACATGTTTCTCATGTGGAGTTTAGGGCCTCATTCACTACTCTTGATCAGTCAGTTACTGCTCAAAATGAATGACCAGCTGTCGTTCCGGTCAACCCAGTGGCCAATTTAGCTGCAGCCAGGATTCGGGACTTCACCCGAATAAATCCTCTATCCTATTTTGGGTCTAAGGTAGATGAGGACCCTCAGGAATTCCTAGATTAGGTGCAGAAGGTTACAAACATAATGGGGGTTTCTTCTAGTAAGAGTGCTAAGATAGCTGCATATCAGTTGCAGGATGTGGCTCATACTTGGTTCAAGTAGTAAAAGTCATAGAGGGTAGTTGATGTAGGGTCAATTGAGTGGGAAGAGTTTTCTTATACTTTCCTTAATAGGTTATTTCCCCTAGATCTTAGAGAAGCTAAGGTATTGAAATTCATTAACCTCAAGCAGGGCAACATGAAGGTAAAAGAGTATTCTCTTAAGTTTACTAAATTAGCCAGATATGCCCCTTATGTGGTTGTAGATAGCAGGGTAAGGATGAGTAAGTTCGTTTCAGGTGTGAATGATAGCATGGTTAATGAGTGTAGATCTGCTATGTTAAATAGTAACATAACTTTAGCCAGGTTTATGACTCATGCTCAGCAGATAGAGGAGCAAAAGACTAAGATGAGGGAAAAATAGAATGAGAGAGCAAAGACATGTAGCTTCAACTTTAGTCAGCCTAAGTTAAAAGGTGGAAACCATTCTCAGTTTCATTCTAATTCATTAGTTCCAGCTCCTTCTTCAGCAAGTGCTCCAGTTCTTAAGTTTAGAAAGTGTAACAAAGATAGAACACCAGGCTCTAAGTCTCAGGGGTAGTGTTAATAGTGCCTGCACCTATCCTCTTTGCTAGACTTATGGCAAGAAACACCAGGGTACTTACAGAGTTGGCAGTGATACTTGGTTTGGGTGTGGCAAGCCAGGCCACAGAGTTATAGATTGTCTACAGTCAGGTCCTTTGGGTTAACAAAATCACTCCTCAGCTCAATTCGATCGCCCAAATCAGTAGGGTGCCACCTCCTATGCTACTAGTGGGCAACGCCCAAACAGACTCTATGCTCTTCATTCTCGACAAGATTAGGAAAATTCTCCTGATGTGGTTACTGGTACGTTAAAGATCTTTCAGTTCATGTTTACGCTTTGCTAGATCTAGGTGCTTCTCGGTATTTTGTTACTCCCTATATAGCAGGAGATTTTGAAGTCAGTTCTAAAAGTCTAGCAGAGCCCTTTTTAGTCTCTACCCCAGTAGGTAAAACCATCATAGCCCGGCGGGTATACATGAACTATCCATTTATGATATTTTAGAAAGTAACTTCAGCAAACTTAGTCGAATTAGAGATGACTAATTTTGATGTCATTCTCGACATGGATTGGATTTATTCTTGCTATACCACAGTTGACTGCAGAAATAGAATAGTCCAGTTACAATTTTTGAATGAACTTATCCTAGAATGAAAGGGTAGTGTATCCGCTTTCAGAGGTCAGCTTATTTCCTACTTTAGGCAAGGAAAATGATATCTAAGGGATGTGTCTATCATCTTTTTCATGTTAAGGATTACAATTTTGAGACTCCCAGTCTTGAATCAATTATAGTTGTGAACGAATATTCAGATATCTTTCTCGAAGATCTACCAGGAATTCCTCCCGAAGGGGAAATAGGCTTTGTATTGATTTTCTTCTGAATACTCAGCCTATATCTATTCCTCTATATAGAATGGCACTAGTAGAACTCAAAGAATTGAAAGAACAGTTGAAAGATCTATTAGATAAGGGATTCATCAGGCCTAGTGTATCCCCATAGGGCGCACTAGTCTTATTTGTACGCAACAAAGACAGTTCTCTCAGAATGTTCATTGATTACCATCAGCTCAATAAAGTTATGGTCAAGGACAAGTATCCTCTTCCCAGAATCGATGACTTATTTGACCAACTTTAGGGCGCCAGCTACTTCTCTAAGATAGACCTCAGCTTCGGCTACTATCAGCTCAGAGTCAGAGATTGTGATATTCCAAAAATAGCTTTCTGCACTCGGTATGGTCACTTCAAATTTCTAGTTCTGTTCTTTGGTATTACCAATGCCCCATCTGCTTTCATGGACTTGATGAACCGTGTGTTCCAGTACTACTTGGATATATTCATCATAGTCTTCATAGATGATATTCTGGTCTATTCCTACAGTGAGTGAGATCATGTATACCATCTCAGAACAGTACTTCAGACTCTCAAAGATCATCAGCTATTCACCAAATTCAATAAGTTTGAATTTTGGATAAGGTCAGTAGCATTCCTTGGTCATATCATTTCCGATGATGGAATTAGAGTAGATCCTCAAAAGACTGAAGCAGTAAGAAGCCGGCCTCACCTTGTCTCTCCATCAGATATTAGGATTGTCTCAGGTTTAGTTGGCTATTCATATGGTTTGTTGATGGAGTCTCATCTGTTGCGTCCCCTATATCCAGATTGACTCAGAAGAAAGTTAAGTTTCAGTGGTCAGATCCTTGTGAGAAGAGTTTTCAGGAGTGGAAGAATCTACTCACCTCAGCTTCAGTCTTTGCTCTTCCAGATAGTTCAAATGGTTTCGTGGTGTATTATGATGCATCCAAAGTAGGCTTAGGTTGTGTCCTCATGTAGAATGGTCAGGTCATAACATACGTCTCTAGACAACTTAAGCCCCATGAGAAGAATTATCCTACTCATGATCTTGAGTTAGAAGTTGTAGTCTTTGCCTTATAGATTTGGAGACATTGTCTATATGGTGTTCATGTAGATGTTTTCACAGATCATAAGAGACTTTAGTATATCTTTTCTCAAAAAGATCTCAATCTTCATCAGAAAAGGTGGTTAGAGCTCTTGAAAGATTATGACATGAGTGTCCTTTATCATCTGGGCAAGGCCAATATAGTGGCCGATGCGCTCAGTAGACTGTCTATGGTTGTGTTTCTCATTTTGAGGATAGTAAGAAGAAGTTAGCTCAGGAAGTTCATCAGCTTGCTAGACTAGGTGTTCGCTTAGTCGATATAGAATAGGGTGATATATAGGTTCAGAGTAGCTCAGAATCATCTCTAGTTTCTGAGGTGAAAGAAAAGCAAGATAGAGATCCCATCCTTGTCAATTTGAAAGATTCAATCTAGGATCAGAAAGTAGTGGTTTTCTCCTAATGGGGAGATGGTGTTTTGCGTTGTCAGGGTCATCTTTGTGTTACAGGTGTAGAAGACCTAAGGCAGCAAATTCTTGTAGAAGCACATGGTGTGCACTACTCTATTCATCCAGGGGCCACTAAGATGTACCACGACTTGTAGGAGATCTATTAGAGGAGTGGGATAAAGAGAGAAGTTGAAAAATTTATGGCTAAGTGCTCTACATGTTAGCAGGTTAAGATAGAACGTTAGAAGCCTAGTGGATCCATGCATGAGTTCACCATTCCTACTTGGAAGTGGGAAGCAGTAAAGATGGACTTCGTGACAAGTTTGCCTCGTACTCATCATCAGTATGATTCAGTTTGGGTCATTGTACACAGGATGAACAAATCAACTTATTTCCTTCCAGTTCATACCTCTTATTCAGCCGAGGATTATGCCAAACTCTACATCAAGGAGTTGGTCAGATTGCACGGTGTTCTGCTATCCATTATCTCAGACAGAGGTACCCAGTTCACCTCTTACTTATGGAAAGCATTCCAGAAGGGTTTTGGTACCCAAGTTCATCATAGTACAACCTTTTATCCTCAGATAGATGGTCTAGTAGAAAGGACCATTCAAACTCTAGAAGATATGCTAAGGGTGTGTTCAATGAATTTCAAGGGTAGTTGGGATGACCACTTGCCTTTGATTGAGTTTGCATACAACAATAACTATCATTCCAGTATTAAGATGGCTCCATTCGAAGCTCTCTATGGTAGGAGATGTAGATCTCTAATTGGTTGGTTTTAAGTTAGTGAGGCCTCAGTCATAGGGCCTGACTTAGTATTCGACGCCTTAGAAAAAGTCCAGTTAATCAAAGAAAGACTCTGGGCTGCTCAGAGCCAATAGAAGTCTTATGCAAATGTTCACAGAAAAGATCTTGAGTTCGCGATTGGAGACTATGTCTATCTAAAGATCCCTCCCATAAAGGGAGTGAAGAGATTTGGCGAGAAGGTAAAGCCCAGTCCCCGATATGTCGATCCCTTCAAGAATCTCAGTCGATTCGGCAAAGTAGCTTATGAGCTTGAATTGCATTCAAATCTAACTGTAGTCCATCCAGTCTTTCATGTCTCTTTGCTCCAGAATTGTATAGGTCACCCTGCAGTTGTAATCCCTATTCAGAGCATAGATGTTCAGAATATCCTCTCTTATGAAGAGATCCCAGTCGAAATCCTAGACTAGCAGACTCGTAGACTGAGGAGCAAAGAAGTTCCTCTAGTCAAAGTTCTTTAGCGAAATCAGTCCATTGAGAGAGATACTTAGGAAACAGAAGTAGACATGCATACCAAGTATCCTTACCTCTTCTCCGCCAACTCAGATCAAGCTCAAGGTAAAAGTTCTCCTTAAACTTTTCAGTTTCATGTTCAGACTTCAGTTCCAATCTTAGTATTCAGTTCATGTTCAGAATCCCGTTATAAACTTCGTACTAGATACCATTGTATTTCAGTCATGCATTCATATACCAGTTCAGTTATATATATATATATATATATATATATATAATTATGCATCAGCTATACATTCTCATTGTGAGAAGCTTAGTTCCTCAAGACACTCAGTCATGCATTCATGAATCAGTTATACATGCATCGTATATGCATGTTCAGTATGATATGCTTAGCTTATCAGTCATGTAAGTCATGAGATTATGTTCCAGTTATTCATGTTCACTATGTACGTCAATTTATGTTGCTCCCCTCACTCTCAATCTCATTTGAGGATGAATGTTATCAAGGGGGAGATATTGTTATACCGCATACCTTTTTTGAGCTTGAAATCATCTCAAGAATGTTAAAAACTTACTTTGAAATAATAATTTCTTTTTGTACATGTGGTACTATTAATATTTTTACTTTTTTTCATGTGATAAATTGAATTATCTTTCCAATGATACCAATTTCATCAAAATCCAGTATCGAACGAGGAAGTTATGGCCGTTTTTCAAAAGGCAATAAAACCACCCAAGTGCAACCGTGTAGGCTGACTGACCGTCGAAAAAGTGACGTACCATTGACCACGATTATCGCATTGAAGCAGTGAGTCCACTCTTTGGTTGAGTGCAATGGAGAGGTCCAGTGGACTATCGACTCAGCGATAGACCATCGCACCCCACCATCGCACCAAGGAAGTAAGTCGCAGTTCTGATCTCAGTTTGACGGTGAGTCTGACGGATCGTCAACCCAGTAGCGGAACGTTGCACCCCACTAACGCATGTCCCGCTCAAAATTTTTAAGTCGTTCTTAAAGGAGTATTTTGGTCATTTACCACCCTATTTATATACCTAGTTATATCCTACCTCAGCTTATTTGTTCATTATTATTCCACAACAATAAAATTAGGGTTTTCTCTCTAAGATTAGTCCCTAAGAATAAAATCCAAATCTTCACCAAGAACTAAGAGATTTAAATTCTTCAAGTTTAAGAACTTCAAGAAAATCATTACATAGTGTTCATTCATGGACTCCTGTTGTCCATGAAGCCCAAGAATCTTTTTTCTAAGTTCAAGTTTATGGATTTTCTTTATGAATTTCATGTTGGGTTGCTAGTGTTCAAGTTGATAATGACTAATTTAATTTTAATCCATATTTGGTGATAAATTTTATGTGGAATTGATTAGTATATGTGTAGGTTCATGTAAACCTATGATTAAACCCTTGAATGATGACATTAGAATTGAACCATAATGTTTGATTATTGTACAATATAATTTACATATACTATGCCTACCATGTGTTTGATTAAAGACCTATATCAAGGAAAAGTGCTCTACTAGTATGATATTATGAAATCCCCATGTATGTACAAGTTCATGCATATCACATGTTTGACAAAATGCTTCAATGAATGGGTTATGATGTTAATTGTGTGTTAAAGTAAGTCATGCTTGTCAGTTTCCTTCCATCAAATTCTGGGAGTACTTGTACCCAAAACATTAGATGTGTTCCTAGAGCCATGTCATGTTTTCACAATACTCTCAGTCAAGATATGATCCTTAGACTTTAGACAGTCTTATGACTTAGGAAATATCAACAATCTCATAAACTCAATCAGTTGTTAGGTATCAGTAGTATTCCATAAGTCAACAGAATTCAGTAACTCAGTCCATGTTCAGATCAGTTAATCATGTTAAGAGTCCATTCAGATGTGAACCCAATGATGGGAACTCACCTGCTAGTTGAGGGTGTGATGACTAGGATCAGTCCTTGCATTCCAAAACTACGTAGCCAGCATAGGTTGAGACATCATACCTAAGGGTAGATGAGATGGCTTAACCTGCTAGTTGAGGGGTCCCACCGTTCTCATTAAAGTAACCTGTTAGTAGAGGGTTACTCACATGTTGTCCTTACCATTGGCGCGGTATTGACACCCTTCCAATCAGGGCACAGATTGGACCCCAGCTCAGCTACTATAGAATATTTGGGGTATGTCGGTTAGATAACAACTTCCCACAGTTTTAGTATCGGTATCACTCAAGAACTCAGATAGTTCTTCAAATTCCAGGACTGTCAGATATAGTCAATTCAGTTTAGTACGGAACTCAGACAGTTCTATCAAAATTAGGATTGTCAGATACAGTCACTCATGTTATCAATTATATCAGCTATTAGTATGTCATGTTATTAGTATTCAGATTCGGTAATCATGTTATCATGGTATCAGTGTTAGTTATTATGTCTAATGCATGTATTCTCACGCTCATAATAGTCAGTCTGTTATTATTATTATTGTTCATGAATATGAAGCCCGTGTATTTAGCCTACCTCACATGCATACCAGTATATTCAGTCGTACTGATACATTCGTGCTATGGTGTCTTATGCCATAGGTTTAGAGATACGAGCTCCAGAGCATCAGTAACATTCTAGTCTCAGCAGTCAGAGTTAGAAGTGAGTCCTCATCTTTTGAGGACATGATCATTACTTTATTATTTTATTAATTAATTTATTAGATAGAGTTAGTTGGGACATGTCCTATCAACTCCTTATTCAGACAGTCATGTTTTTAGAGGCTTTCCAGACTATAGTATGTTCAGATAGCTTATTTCAGTTTGTTTTGGGTATTTCATACACCACTCAGATGTTTTCTTTTAATTAGATATTATGTCACAGTTTGAACCTTATGTCCTTTCAGTTCATGTTTCCATATTTTACAGTATATTATGCAGTATACAGGTACAAATATCAATCATGGGTTAGCTTGTGGTCCTACGGGGTCATGAGCATCGTGTAGCATTTCGGGTACCAGATTTGGGGGGTTACAAATAGGTCTTCCCATTGTTGCAACAAATAGACTTAGATAAAAACATCAACATAATAGAACAAATGACCAACCTATTATAATAGATAAACTATATGTCAGAACAGGTAGAATATCTGTTACAACAGATGGACAATTTGTTGCATTCTAAAAATTCAAATTTAATTAGATATAAAAAACTGCCACTACATGTAAAAAAGTGAAAGTGACTTGAAATAAAAAAGGTGGAACCCATCGACAGTGTTTAGTTTAAACGCCGAAAATAAAACAGGCATCAATTAGATAGTGTTCATTTTAAACACGTAAAATAAAATAGGCATCAAATGTGTCAGTTTGTCACTTTTTGCCCTGTTGGATGCTCGCATGTAATTCACGCAGCCAAGGCTCGTTGAACCCCTATTTTTGTTTACTTGGTGTCTGATTTGGCCCCCAATGGTTATTTTTCTCCTATTGTCTTATATATTCATCTTCTTCTTAAAATTTAACCCTAAATTCCTAAATTTTCTTTTTCTTCTTCATCTTTTTTTCTCTATCCAAATTCTTCATATTATTTGAAATTTTTTTGCATATTTTTTTATTTTTTCCAACTAAGCTTGACAATGTCGAGCTCACCTTCCACTATTTTTTGTGACAAAGACTTTTGATATGGTAAGTGGGTCATGAAGCTCTATTGTATACTTCTTGGACTCAACAACATTCGGGCCATAGGTTTTTTACTTATAAGATTTCAAAGGTAATATTTATTTTATTCAATTAGTTGATTAATTATTGACTTGTAATTGTTTTATAATTTTAGTCTTGTTTTGTAGAAGTTGGGCTGATGTGATTACTTTGATTGGTATGAAGAACGACACAGTTCACAAGCAAATTGTATAATTTGGGGTTTATTGAAGAAAGTCAAGGCTTTTGAAGACAAAATCGAGCAAGAAGATACTAAATTGTTGGCGTTGTATTTGCTAGTGGTTTGGTGTTGTTGAGCACATGGATATTCAAGCATAATTATTGGAAAATTTCAAATAGATTTAGACATATGTTGCAACAAGTAAGTCATCCGTTGGAAATTATAAAACAGGTCTTTCCATAGTTTCAACAGCTAAGACTATATCAGCATAATGCAACAGAGGACCAACCTATTGCAATAGAAAAACTATCTGTCGGAACAGATAGAATATATATAACAAAAGATGGACAATCTGTTGCATTGTGAAAAATTCAACTATCATCAGACAAAAAAAATTGCCCCTACATATATGTATGTATGTATGTAATGTAATGTAAAGTATGTAAAGTGAAGTCACTTGATATAAAAAGATTGTTATTTCACAGGCTCTACTTTATACATAGGCCCCAAGCGTCTAATTAGTACCTCATAAGACCAGACCTCTTTCATATTTCCTACAACGTTGTCGCACAGAAAGGTCATTGACTCGGTTATTTCTATGTCAATCAACAAATATTTGATGTGTGCTAGAGTGTGCGACCCATACATGGAAGCAGTTTCATTTTATGGAAAGTTCATGTCTTTTTTCCAACCTTCAAAATCCCATAGCTGCTTCATCAAAACTTTTGTTGGCAAATAATCCATCAGTTTACTTTTCCTCACCAAGATGGAGAATAAATCCAACAGTGGCTGCATATAGAGAAAAAATCGACCTCATCTAAGGCAGGTAAGTTGCAGTCATAAACCTTGATCTTTCCTTTCTCGAGAAGTATCTCAATAGCCCAATAATGTACACTGTCCATGTTCATGACTCCAAGAATACTCCTTTCCTTGGTCCTGCTCTTGCCGTGTGGATTTAGTCCCTCCCTTCTAATATTTTTATCATTTCTTCATCCCATTGGAACCCAGAAAGTAACGAATGAAACCCCTCACTATCGGGAGTTGACGCTAGGTTACTGAGATAATCATACCTATCTTTGAGATTCCTGTAGAAGTCGAGGTCCAATATGCTATCAGCGGCATCATAAGCTTTCGAGTAGGCTAATTGCCTGCCCCTCATGAGGAAGAGACTTTTTTCAACATACTATAATATAAGAAGTCCATTTTTAAATAGGTTAGTAATTGTAAAGAAGGAAAACATAGCAAAAGATAGAACGGATGGTCCATCTATTGTAGAGGGTTCTTTAAATTTGTTCACAAATTACCCATTTAACGCAACTTATGTAAGAGATGGGTAATATGTTACAACAGAACCACCATAAGTCGCACCACAATATACATATGTTGCAACAGATGGCAAGTAGATTAGAAGGCTAGGTTAGGAAAATTAAATTTTCCATGTCCACGTACTGTGTAAGCATATCTGTCATACTTTTGAAGTCTTTGGTGGAAAAGGTATGGATGAGGTAATCTTTTGTACCTTGCTTGGCCCGTCGTAGATCCCTATTCTTTTTGGAACCAAGTTTCATGTATATGTCCACCTTCTTAAATAGTCCCTGAACTTCAACAACTTTTGGAGAGGGAGGATTTTAAATTTTTTTAGATTTCCAATTGGAGAGTACTTGGGTAATTACTCTTTTCTTCCTCCTAACTGTCTCTATAGGAGTGTATGTCTCTCTCACCTTCTTGGATGGTATGACACCCCTTTTGGATTTCAATTCCTCAACATCTTTAGTGATAGCCTATACTTTTTCAAAGATTTTATCCTGGATTTCCTTGCACTCTTCACATGTGCAACGAGAACATGAGGGTGAAAAGGGGTTAGAGGGACCTGTGTAGTGGGGAGAAGGACCTGTGAGAGATGTATTTTCAAACATATTTATTTTTTCCCAAGCATTAACATGCTCAACATCACAACTGTGAGTAGCATCAGCATGCCTACCACTAACATTAACTCCACCAGCAACACCCCCAGAAAAAGCACCGGATCTATTGTAGTAGTTTGGTCATGAAGAGCCTCAGCACTAGGCTGAGCTTGCCTAACTTCTCCTCTTATGGTTGTTGCTCTAGCCAATTCCTTCTTTATTAACTCCACCATTGGGTATCAACATGACCTAGAGTAATAAAAGAAGTCATCCCCAACTCCTGCTTAGTAAGCATGATCCATGGATGCATAACCTATAAAAAAAGACAAATACATTTAAATCATATAATATAATAATTTTCATAGTTGGGTTACATGTTAACCCAAATGACTTATGCAACAGATGATCTGTATGTCGCAACAGATTTAGAATATATTGCATCAGATTACCCATCTATTACATAATTTATTGTAGATGATTAATCTATTAAGAGTTAGATACATAGTATCAAAGAAACGGATGAGTAATCTGATGCAAAATATCAATCATTTGTCACAACAGATTACCCCTCTATTGCACCAATTGGCACAGTATGGGTAATCTGTCGCAATAGATATCCCATCTGGTGCATTAGATATAACATCTGTTGACAAGATATAATATCTATTCAATATCTTTCATTAAGTCAATTATTTTACTTGAAAGAAGACATACTACATCATCCAGAGGGTTAAAGAGATCAGCCTCCTTAATTCTTGTTTTGTTCTTTGCAGCCAACCACCTAAAAATTCTTGGATGAGAAACCTCATCTGGGTAATCCATTACCTGCTTTCGGGGGAGAGGAATGACTTCAAATTCCTAAGCCTAAAAAATGTAAACAAGAAGCAAGCAAAAAAAAAGTCATAATAACTATATTCAATATAATTTAATGTATGAGTAAAAATAGTGATTAATTTTACTACGAAGGCCCAAGGAAAGTCGTATAATGTGATCGTCCCTTGGGATAAATTTGTCAGTAAATATTTGATAGTCAAGTAGAAGCTGTCATATTCCCAGGGATAATTATTGAATTTATCAAAATCCTCGGTACGCGCCAATAAATAATCTTCTATGACCTTGCTGACGTTTCTTGCCAATATAACAGAATGGGTAAACCAAACTAAGCACAATGCTCCCTGTAATGCTTTGGTATGGTTTTATCCTTGAGATTTGTCATTAAATTCAATACTTTGTAGCCATATCCAGCAATGTCCAACAACCTAACTATCTTTCCTTGCGTTTGTTGATTTTACTGGGTGGTCACTGGGACAATACCTTCCCTCTAGTTTCTTATGGTGGTTTGGTAGTCCTGCTTGCCTTGAACCTTTTGTGGGTTGTTCCCTTGGTGATAGGTTCTTCTGGATGATCGCATCTCACGCCCATCACCATGGAGAACTCTTGCAAGCCAAAACAAACCAGCATGCCACAGTAATTGATCCATATTTCATCCATCTTTTTGCCCCCTCCTCTGAATCTTTATCATCCTCCACATACTTGATCCTGTGATTGAGAAAACCATATAGCATCCTCATTTGGAAATGGGCAGGGTGGTCCTCAGGCAGCTCAATAAAGCATCCAAAATAGCTTCTCTTAAAAATTCCATCTATGTTTTCGTTCTTCATAATATTCCTAAAATAATTAAATTTTTCCCCAATTGATATTTAAGTACAATTCACCAGTTAGTTCTGCAGGGTCATCTATTAGCATCACAACTTGAAACCTGTCAATACTAATAGTTTTGACAGGATCATACTGGGATGTCAATATTAATTCACGCCCCAGTGATCTATTATCATTATGTTGACACCTATTTCCTCCTCCATGATAGGTAAGCCAAAAACTCAATTCCAAGAACGTCTCAAACTGATAGAAGCGAAAAAAAATAAGAATATAACCAATCCTGAATAATCTCATAAGTAGATAAATAGACTAGTAAAATCAAATCATAGATGATCCCAGGTCTGGAAGTCACAAATACAAGCCACTAAAATATAGAACCAAAAGAAAGTTCGAGTCTTTCAAAATGCAAAAAATGCATAAGAATAAGGCTGAAGGATATTTCAGTAGTCTCTAAAGCCAATTACAGCTACCTCAAATCTCTGATGATGCTAGAAAAGAAGGAACTACAGGGATTAATATCCAAAGGTCATTGGATCTATACCTGCATGTAGGGTGTAGAAAAAGCAAAAGTGAGTGCGAAACAATATGTACTCAGCAAGCATCGTCGACCGATCCTAATTCAAAATGGTGACGAGTGAAATCACATAAATCATCTAAACAAAAACACACAACTTACTCTCAGGAAGACCACCTTAATCTAACTGAATAGGCAAGTTTAACAATCATAAGGATATCATACCACAATCTAAGAATTTCTCAATCCAGTGAAATAAATAACGCATATATAATAAGTACAAAGTCAACAAATATACTTTAACCAATATGAAAAAAATGAATTAATGTTATACAATGCAAATGCATATACTGTGCAGACGTGCACTCTGATTAAAATAAATATATTGTGCAGGCGTGCACTCCGATCCCAATATCTATAATGTGCAAGCGTGCACTTCGCTCCCAATAAATATACTGTGCAGGCGTGCACTCCGCTTCGAATAATATATTGTGACGGTGTGCACCCCGTTCCCAATAAATATATTATGCAGGCGTGCACTCCGCTCCCAATAAATATATTGTACAGGCATGCACTTCGATCCTAATAAATATATATAATATTGTGCGGGCGTGCACTACGTTCCCATATGAAATGAAATGCATGATGCGCAGGCGTGCAACTCCAATCCCAAATCAACAGTAAAGTCAAGTAAAGCACTTCGTGTCTCAAGTCAGATTAGACATCTATTTCAAAGTCAACTCAACTTATCAAGTAAGAGTATTCTCAAAACAGTTCAAACATACAATTAACTTATTTTATCCCCTCAAACAACACTGGTACCTGCATAGATGCTCGTCATAATCATCTATACTGGACCCCCCAATTCCCATTACTCCCATTACACATAACTAACAAATATTCAAATAAGCACATTGAAAAAATATTCTAGGAAAAGCCTCAACTTGCCTGAACCTGAAGTAAAGCGTCAATTAACAAACTTTTCCTTACGCAGAACTTCTGAATGGTCAAAATCTGTTCAAATATATATTTTCCATAAGAATGCAAATTTAGTAACATCCATATTACTATAATAATTTTCACTTTCAGAAAAAAGGTTGGGTCAAAGATTCACCTTAACACTCCAAAATTGAACCTTAATTGATAGATAATTATATTAATAATTTCAAAGTTGTAGTTAAAGTTAAAAGAACAATATCCTACCAGATTATCACATACGAAGTGGATTTTGTAGTCCAAAACATACAAGGAAATTTTTAAACTAATTTATATATTTATATACAAGTTAATAAGAATTCTCAGAAACAGTGATTAATTTATACAAAATCCTTTGTTTTTCTTTAGCGCCTTTAAGAGAGATGAAAACATATCCGAACATACTGCATAACTTATTTTTCAATTCTTAACAATGATGAGAGACGAAAATATATAACATACTGCCTAACATATTTTTCAATTCTTAACAATGATGAAAACTTAACCATTAGTCAATCTTTAGTTAAATATCTAAAACTAAAGCCCGAAATAATTAATTACTTAGTGCTACTGCTGGTCATATTATGTGGGGGAAATATTATTCATTCTGTACATATAATTAACATTAATCATTTGTAATTAGTGTCAACCATCTGAAAATTTCTATGCCATGATTGGCTTGCAAAAGTACCAAAGTTTAACAAATTTTCGGCCACTGCCTATTAGGTTTGAAATCGAGAGGGCATCATGCGGAAGCTTGTTGCAACCTATTTGAGACAATAAATAAGATGACAAGAAAAATATACTAAAACATAAAATTATTGATATGATTTGGCCAAGTGGTCTACATATTAAAAACCTAAATTAAAAAAAAAAAAACATAAAACTAATGAGAGATAAAATCTTCTCATAAACTAGACTCTTTAAAAGGATGCTACTGTGTTATGACTTGAGAACATAATTACTCTATTTATAGAGTTACAAAATCCTTTTTCTAAGAAAGAATAAACCTAATAGAAATTTAATAGGAAAGAGATTTTTTCCTACTAGGAAACCTTTTCTACTAAGAAATCCTTTTCGAAGTAAAACACAATTATGGTAGAATCCAAATAAGGTAAGAAATTCAGGACAAATCCTAACAAATCTCCCCTTGGCCTGAATTTTTTAGAAAAAATTTTCATCATCTTTTTCTTCGTGTAATCTTCATAACTGCTGCTTGTCATCATTAAAAATAAAGTTTAAAATATTATGGGTTTAAAATGGTTTAAAAAATATATTATTTTTATTTTTAAAGATACAACAGCAGGAATGTTGAAAATATGCTTTAAGCTCCTTCTCCACATGTAGCTACACAAAAATCTTCATTATCATCAAACTGTTGCAGCTTGATTTTGAAACCTTTTTGAACCTATTTATTCTCTTCTCACCAAACCATTAGATCTTTGAACCATAAGCTCTGATACCACTTGTTAGGTTTGAAATTGAGAGGGCGTCATGCGGAAGCTTGTTGCAAACTATTTGAGATGATAAATAAGATAACAAGAAAAACAAACTAAAACATAAAATTATTGATATGATTCGGCCAATTGGCCTACATATTAAAAATCTAAATTAGAAAAAAACATAAAACTAATGAGAGATAAAATCTCCCCATAAATTAGACTCTTTAAAAGACTAAATTGTGGATGCTACTGTGTTATGACATGAGAAGAGAATTGTTCTATTTATGGATTTACAAAAACCTTCTTCTAAGAGAGAATAAACCTAATAGAAATCTAATAGGAAAGAGATCTTTTCCTACTAGGAAACCTTTTGTACTAAGAAATCCTTTCCGAAGTAAAACACAATTATAGTAGAATCCAAGTAAGGTAAGAAATTTAGGACAAATCCTAACACTGTCAACCCTTATGCTACCACTTTAACCTAAACAATCAAATACCCACAATATGATTATAGAACTACAAGCTCAAAACCAAAGTCACAGAATAAAAGCTATACACTAACCTCAAGTTAATCTGAGAAAGAGATCTCCATCAAGGCTTCTTGGTGTAAATTGTATTGTAGCCAACTGTGTTATTGTGATCTGGGGGATTTAATTAATTTAGTGTAGGATGTGTTATAGGGTAGTTTATGAGTTTGTGAAATTATTCTAATTACCCACTAATTTAATTAATAGTCTATAATAACCCAAAACTATAAAATAATGACTAAAAATTATGAGGTGGGTTAAAACAGAACAAATTTATAAAATAAATTTTAGGATCATTACATCATCCACTCCTAAAACAAACGTTGGTCCTCGAATGCAAAGAGAAATAAGGTACCTGAACTATCAAAGAGATGCGGATATCTACTTCGTATGTTGGAATCAACCTCCCAAGTGGATTCAACAATAGGACGATGCTTCCACTGCACCTTCGCAGAGGCTATATCCTTGGATCTTAACTTTCTAACATGTCTATCCAAGATAGCTATAGGCTCCTCCTCAAATGTCAGATTTTGATCCAGACTCACTGAGTCCTACTGAATTACATATGAATCATGTAGAGGAGACTATAGCTATCTTGGATAGGCAGGTTAGAAAGTTAAGATCCTTGGAGATATCCTCTATGAAGGTGCAGTGGAAGAATTGTCCTATTGCTAAATCCACTTGAGGTTAAGTCCGAACTACGGAGTAGATATTTACTTCTCTTGGATAGTTCAGGTACCTTCTTTCTCATTACATTAGAGGATGAATATTTTTTTTAGTGTTGGATAATGTAATGACCCTGTATCAAAAGACACTGTCTTGGGCTTCCTTGAAAGGGCATAACACCTCTATCATTTATCAGCCGAGTCACTCCTACCTTCTAGAACTAGCGCTCGATGTTATTCCTTTCTAGGGTAGCCCGAGGAAGAGTCTTCTGATGCAAGGTCATTACATCATCCATAACTAAAACAAATATTCATCCTCAAATTAAAGAGAAAGAAGGTTCCTAAACTATCAAAGAGATGCGAATATATACTCTGTAGTTCGGACTCAACCTCCCAAGTTTAGTCATTATGAAGATATGTTGATACCTATCAAGGTTGGAGGATACTATTGTGATGATATTGATACCCGACAAGCCTGGAGGATACTATTATGATGTTATTGATAGCCGACAAGGTCGGGAGATACTGTTGTGATGATGTTAATACCCAGCAAGACTAGAGGATATATTTATGATGTGTTTATATCCGGCAAGGCCAGAGGTTGATTACGATGATGATGGTCCTGATGAGGACAGTTATAATGAGTTATGATATTAATTGTGTACTTTACATTTATTCCTGCATGTGCATTGCCTGTCCTAATATGCATCTATATTTATCAGTCGGTATAGGAAGGTTGCATTTATATGGGTGAAAAATATGCCTTGTGTTATTGTATACTGATTGAACCTTCCGATTCTGGGGCGGTAGGGGTACGCATTGGCTTATCAGGTTTTTTGTTAGTTGAGAACTAAGAATATTGCGTCTGTGAAGGTCTAGTAGATAAATCATCCTATTGAGGAGGACACTTGGGAGACCGAAGCAAACATGTATAGAAAATGTCCACATCTTTTGGTAGGTTTAGTAAATTCTTTATTTTCCCTACTTGTCTTGTGTTTTCCCATTCGGGAACGAACGGTTGTTTAATTGGTATCTGCTGTAATGACCCTCCTGGTCATTTGTGAAATTTTCTCAATTTTCCCTATTTTAGCTCTTTTCATAGTTTGTGTACGTGAATTATAATTCACAGGATGAGTAGGACCAATTCTTGAGGTTCCGAATAAATTTTGAGAAGTTATTAAAAGTTTGGGGTCTTTTTAAGAAATTTGTATAATTAGTGGGTTAATGAGTCAAAACCCACAACTTTCCCTTTTCAGATAATCCATGATCAGATTAGTTGAAGTTTAGGTTGAACCTATTAAATCATAATAAAAAATAGACAGCAAAATGGGAAACTAACTGAAACGTGAACGACTTTATCATTAGGTAAGTGTACGAGTTTCTTTCTATGAAATTGTTTTTAATTGTTATGGTTGAATAGTTTAATTTCCTAGTTATAACTATATGGATGTGAGTCAGTAAGGGAAATTGTACACAGTGGCCGAATATGGATTAAACGTATGCGGTAGTTTAGAATTTGCATAACGTAAAGGAAATAAATTGTGTCATTTAGTAATGATGACTATTGCCTAATTTTCATTACTAACATAAAGGGAATAAGGCATATCATATGGTTCAGGCGAATTGGAAAAAAAGGTACTGCCACTGCTCTTCGTTGTTCTTTAAAGAGAATTTTCTATCTTGAATCAACTATCACTTTTGGATAAACTAGGTTCTCAATTAGGATTTTTAGAGTGATAATTTGAAAAAAAAAAAAGGTTTTATTAGATTTGTTCTTATGGAAATTATATATTTCAGATTTGAAATATTTGGAAGCTTTACGGAAGGGCAAAGACTTTGCAAGGTAGCTTTCATTCGGTTTCTTCGATTGAGGTAGGTTATGGTTTAATTGGAATTTAGACTCAATTTATTTGTGTGTATGCTCCTAACTTGGATACTTGTTGATTGGTATTCGGACATGCTTGAAATTATTGATGTTTGAATTGTTGAGGCGTGTATAAATGATTATTGAAAATTTACTTGATGGAATTGTCTGATGACTTGAAATGTACTTGTAAATTTTGTACATCGTGTTGTATTATATGAAGTAGTTTAAATTTCATAATGATATTAATTGTTTATGGTGGATCGGGTACCATGCCGGTATGGATATGATTATGTTGGATCGGGTACCATGTAGGTACGGATATGTATATGTTGGATTGGGTACCACGCCGGTAAGGATATGTATATGTTGGATCAGGTACCACGCCAATATAGATATGTTTATGTTGGATCAGGTACCACATCAGTACGGAATGTATATGTTGGATCGGGTACCACGGTAGTACGGATATGTATATGTTGGATCGGGTACCGGGTACATATGTTTATATTGGATCAGGTACCACGCTGGTACATATATGTTTATGTTGGATTAGGTACCACGCCGGTACGGATATGTATATGTTGGATTGGGTACCACGCTGGTACGGATATGTACATGTTGGATCGAGTACCACGCCAGTACAGATATGTTTATGTTGGATCGAATACCACGCCGGTACGGATATGTATATGTTGGATCGGGTACTATGTTGGTACGGATATGTATATGTTGGATCGAGTACCACGGTGGTACAGATATGTTTATGTTGGATTGGGTACCACACCGGTGCGGATATGATTATGTTGGATCGGGTATTACGGCGGTACGAATATGTATATGTTAGATCGAGTATCACGCCGGTACGACACATGAACATAGATTGTTCCCTGCAGGTCATGACTATTTGGGCAAAAATAAGTCTCATAGCATGTGTGTACATATTTGTGTTGATTCTGTGGATGTTCACGGTATGGTTGATACTCTTGATGGTTATGTGAAATATTTGTGAGCACTATTTGACATATTGTTGTTGTATTATTGATTCATTGAATATTTGTTATATGACGATGCATGCCTATTTGTTATTTGATTTATGTTGTGTACATGTTATTAAATTAAGTTGGCCTATGATACCTACCATTACATAATGATTTGTACTGATACTACCCTGTACTCTTCTTTTGTTGAGTGCAGAAAGTGTTCTAGAGTCTCAGACAAAACCTCACCTCTAGAGTTTGATAGCAGATCTTGATCCAAGGTTGAGCACTACGTCTCCAGGCTGCAATGAGTCATCTTATTTTTTCTTGTTCATCTTTTGGGCAATGAAACATTCTTTATTTATTTTATTTTTGGATATCTCCTTTGGACAACGTCATTGTTTAGAAGTTCTTGTACGATTCTTTTGGGTCTTAGGGAATTTAGTAAGTAGTTTTGACTCCCGCATTAAAAATGATTAGTCATGGATTATTGTTATTATGTGATTTTATAATAATATCATCGTAATATTGACTAAGTTATTGGGTAATGGTTAGGTTTAGATAGTTCTCCCATAGGAAGATTAGTGTGGGTGCCACTCATGGCCATTTGGGTTGTGACAGGAACACTGCAACAAAAACTAGGGTTTACTCGAGTTCTTCCTACAATTTTACCATCAAAACGCAAAATTATAAACTCATTCTCAAAGATAATACAACTAAAAGTCTTCTTTTTCATCGTTAACTTAAAAGCCCTTATTTTTTTAGAAAAAATAACAAATATAGAACTCTTTTTGAATCCTGTTACCTAAGAAGACAAAGAAAACGACAGATACAAGCAAGAATGAAGTCAAAAATAACACCTATGTGGTCAAAAATGAGAAGAAAATTGATCTGTTGTGAAGGGTTGAGCAATTTGTTGAGTAGTTGTTATCTGTATTATTAAGAGAGAAATGAGCGAGAACTTGAGATTTGAAATGATAAAATATTTTTCTCATTAATGAATGATTTGTGTGGGTTGATATGTATTTTTGAAAACAATGACAAGTTTTGAAACTGTTAATTTGGTCTGAATTGATCTTAACTATTTCTTAAAATTATAAAAGATATGCATAATTTTTAACCCTTTCATCGTAAATTGCCAAAAGATACAATTGGAGTAGTAGTTGACCCTATGAACTCGCCCCTAGTCCTAGATTAGTCAATTTAGGTATTATTTGAACATATGAACTCAATTCAAATTGTATAAAAATAAATGTTCAAACTGTTGCAAAAGATGACTTATCTGTTGGAATTAATCAAACTTATTATTATCAAACAGATTAAGTCATATATTGCAGCAAATTACCCATCTATTGTAAATTATCAAACAGATAAGTCATCTGTTGTAACAGATTAACCATCTATTGTAAATTATCAAATACGCGCTGCCATATGTTGTAGTTGACCCTATGAGAACTCACACCTAGTCCTAGATTAATCAATTAAGGTATTACTTGAACATATTAGATAATAAGAATTACTTCAGCTCCGAGTGATCGATCGACAACTCTAGTCGGGAGGAACACAATACAGTCTCATTATTCAATTACCAAAAGACTCAATTGAAGTTGTAGTTGATCCTATGATAACTCACCCCAAGCCCTAGATTAATCAATTAAGGTATTAGTTGAACATATAAGGTGATAAGAATCACATTAGCTCAGAGCAATCGATCGACGACTCTAGTCGGGAGGAACACAATACCGTCTTATCATGCAATTGCCAAAAGACTCAATTAAATTTGTAGTTGACCCTATGAGAACTCATCCCTAGTCCTAGATTAATCAATTAAGGTATTAGCTGAACATATAAGGTAATAAAAATTGATTCATCTCAGAGCGATCGATCGACAACTTTGGTTGGGAGAAATGTAATACTGTCTCATCATGCAATTCCCAAAAGACCCAATTGATGTTGTATTTGAACATATGAGAACTCAAACCTAGTCCTAGATTTATCAATTAAGGTATTAGTTGAACATATAAGATATTAAGAATCGATTCAGCTCAGAGCGATCAATCGACAACTCTGGTCGGGAGGAACACAATATCGTCTCATCATGCAATTGCCAAAAGACTCAATTGAAGTTGTAGTTGACCCTATGATAACTCACCCCTTGTCCTATATTAATCAATTTAGGTATTAGTTGAACATATAAACTCAATTAAAATTGTATAAAAATAAATGTTCAACCTGTTGCAACAGATGATTTATCTATTGGAATTAATCAAACAGATTAAGTAATTTGTTGCAGAAGATTACCCATTTATTGTAAATTATCAAACAGATTAAGTCATCTTTTACAACATATTACCCATCTGTTGTAAATTATCAAATAGATTAAGTCATTTATTGCAACAGATTACCCATCTATTATAAATTATCAAATATGCGATGTCATATATTGTAGTTGACCCTATGAGAACTCATCCCTAGTACTAGATTAATATATTAAGGTATTAGTTGAATCTATTAGGTAATAAGAATCGGTTGAGCTCAGAGTGGTCGATCGACGACTCTGGTCGAGAGAAATGCAATACCATCTCATCATGCAATTACTAAAAGACTCAATTGAAGTTGTAGTTGACCCTATGAGAACTCACCCAATTGAAGTTGTAGTTGACCCTATGAGAACTCACCCCTAGTCCTAAATTAATCAATTTAGGTATTAGTTGAACATATGAACTCAATTAAAATTGTATAAAAACAAATGTTCAATCCGTTGGAACAAATGACTTATCTGTTGGAGTTAATCAAATAGATTAAGTAAACTGTTGCAACAAATTATCCATCTGTTGTAAATTATCCATCTGTTGCAAATCATCAAACAGGTGTTGCCATCTATTGCGACAGATGACTGAGCTTTGGAAATTTTCAAACAAAAATTGTCATCTATTGCAAAGTATGACTTAGATGTTTTAAGATCTTTTTTTAAAGCAATTTAGGTATTTTCTATCTGAGATTAAAAAGATAAAATACTATGGCGGTAAAATATATTACTTAGATAACTCAAAAATCTCCTCATTAAGTAGTATTATTTGGTTTTTTCAATGTCACCATCTCCTCGTGCCCCTAAAAAGTTATTAATGAATATTTAAAACCCACATCTAGAATACTCTCTCCTTCAGCCATAAATTAACTCAACTCATCTCTTTTCTTTATTCTTAGTTTTCTTTCTCTCCTTTTTTCCTCTCTTTAATCTCTTCTTTTGGATTAGAATCCTTTCGGATCTCAAGAGATCAATATCTTTTCTCAACTGAATTGGATGTTCTGATCCCTTTGCTTTTTTGACATTACAGGTATGGTTCACTATTGCTCTTTTCTTCTTGTATTTTTCTTTGTATGTTATTTAAATTAGATATTTACATCTATTGTTATTAATGATTTACCCATTACCAGTTTTCTATCTATTGAGAAAATTGAAGAAAATGTGACTTTTAAGTTTTGAATAAACGAACCATTGTTTTTATTAAAATATGCAAAAAAAGTCATCTGTTTGGAAAACTTAAAAAGCCTTGTTGTCAGTATAGTTTTTTAATATCTTTGT
Source organism: Capsicum annuum (assembly GCF_002878395.1). NCBI lineage: Eukaryota > Viridiplantae > Streptophyta > Magnoliopsida > Solanales > Solanaceae > Capsicum > Capsicum annuum. Next base: position 216,420,157 of record NC_061113.1, read on the forward strand.
TTGTTACTTTGGTGGTGCTGATGTTGGGGGTGGTGGTCGTGTTGGAACATGTGGTGTTTGTGTTGTTGATGGTATTGGAACATATAGTGTTGTTTATTTGTTGTTGATGTTGGTGGTGGTGGTGGTGGAACAAATGGAGCAACTGTTTGAAGAAATCAAACCAGTAGCAAGGCTGGTTTGATTTATTCCAACAAATGACCCATCTATTGAAATATGTCATCCCTCTGTTGCAATAGATAGCTCATCGATTGAACAAATAGGGAATCTATTGCATCAGATTGGTCATCTGTTGATTTATTCAATTTTGTGTTACCCTTTTGTACTATTTTTTTTGTTCTTCTCTTGTTTGTCATCAAATGTGTTTCTCTTATTTGTAGATAAAAGAAAGTAAAACTAGATCAACTTTTACCCAACCAACATTAAAGGCTAAAGTAAAGATAGTTTCAGAGGAATAAGTTGCTTACAGATTGAACCACTTTATATGTAGGAGGTATGTATTACTGATCAACCTATCATGAAAACACACATCCAGTACAATGATTTTATGAATGTTTGTTCTTTACCTATTAGGCATTAATTCTTCAAACAAGATATGACATTTTATAGTTTAGATTGTTAGGTTTTGAACTGGTAAGGCCGAGGGACCGAGTTGATGGTGTCGATACCCTATTGCGGTTTAATGAAGATTTTGCTAATGTTTATGTGTCAACTTTGGAGAAGGGTTCATGTTTTTGTTGGCAGTGTAAACATTGAAATAGTGATTGAACTGACTTTAAGGATTCAATGGACTTTTGAAAGTCCTCCGAAGCCTCGCACTGCTACAAACAAGAATAGAAATGAATATAGTTATTTCTTTGGTCCAAATTTATATGGATGGGTTGCTTGAGGAGACAATTATACAACAAAAGGTTATTGTAAGAATACTTGTGCGGGAAAGGGGAGGTGGAGAAGACCATATATCAACTCAAATCTTATTAAAGAAGAAACACAAGGTAGAAAGGAAAGTGTAGTGAAACTGGCTAATGAAATTGAACTGAAAAATGAAAAAAACTGAATGAGTTGCGAATGTGAAAGTGTATCAAAAATGAAAATCCATCAATCATTCTTGGAAAAAAATGCTCAAGTGGGCTGGAGCCGTGCACTTTGTTCAGGGATTGCAACTAGCTAGCATGGTCTGAATAAAGACCCACAAAATGCAGGACTAGACCTTTAAAGTTTCAGTTTCGCGAGCACAGAAGGTGGTAAGATTTTCGGTCAGGATTGAAATCTGAACCAACTACTCCTGAATTAAAAATAAGGGATCAAGCCAAGGTGGCAATTTCTCAAGTTAAACTTGTATCCCATGCCTCCTGTTTATGGCTGTGGTCAGGTCGAAGGTGGTGGAAACAACAAGGCATGGGATTTCTACCCAACTTCAGAACTTTTTGTTTCTACTGCCATTAACTTAATCATAGCCACAAACAGAGGGAATACAATATAAGTTAGACTTCAGAAATTGACGCCTTGACTTTCCTTATTTTTACTTCTGGAGTTTTTGGTTCATGTTTCATTCTTGACTAAAAATCTTACCAATCTTTTGTTCTCGCGAAGCTACTTTCTTAGAGTTCTGGTCCTGTACTTTATGAGTCTTCATTGAGGCCACTCTCGCTAGTTGTAGTCTCTAGAAAAGTGACTAGCTCTAGTCCTCTTCACCATTTTTCTTTTTCAAGAATGACAGAACTTCCACATTTGAAGCTCATTCAATTTTTTTATTTCTCATGTCAATTTCATTAGCCAGATTTGCTAGAAGTTCCTTTCTTTTTTCCCTGTGTTTCCTCTTAAACAGAGTCTGAGATGATATATGGTCTTCTCTACCTCCCCCTTCCCGCTTAGGTATTCTCCCAAGCACCTTCTGTTGTATACTAGTATCCTTAAGCAACCCATTCATATAAAATTGGACCAGAGGAATTTCTATTGGTTCCATCATTGTTTACTACAGTGTAAGGCTTTAAAGGCCTTTCAAGAAGTCTATTACCCCATTAAAATTGGTCCAATCACTATTGGATATTTACACTGCCGCTAAAAAATTAAACGCTTCCCCAAAATTGACACAAAAACATAAGCATAAACCATCATTAAATTGTAATAGGGTATCAACACCACCATCTTGGAACCCTTCGGCCTTATCAGTTCCCTTCTATCAAACTAAACTGTATAATGTAGGATCTTGTTTGAAGGATAAATGTCTAATCAGTAAAAAACTCCATTCACAAAGTCATTGTACTTTATATGTGTCTGTCACGGTAGCCTGACCAGTAATACATAACTCCCACGCATGAAAGTGGATCCATTCATCTGCATGCACCTTATTCTCCCTACCCCATCAAGACAAGTCAAATAGTGTTTATTCATCTGCACGCATGTGATGACTATTAAAAAAGAGGTGAAGAGTCGTGACTTTTTATCTACCACATTCAAAATAGCTGATGAATCTAATTCTCCATATATTGCAACTGATGAATCAACTGTTAGAAGAAATCAAAACATCTCCTCCAATAGATGGTCCATCTATTGCAACAGATTATCCATATGTTGCAATAGATATTGCAACAGATGATAAATCTGTTGCAACAGACCATCTATTACAACAGATGGTAAATTTGTTGCGAAAGATGGGCGATTTGTTGCAACAGCTCAATAATAACAACTGTTATCAAGTGTCCAACCAATTTGAAAAGGTAAGGAGTATTAATGTAAAAGAAAAAATCAAGACTTTTCACAGAAAGTGAAATGCCACCATTTTGAATGTAATTAATATAATGGAACTGAATAGTCGTGCCTTTTAGCCTACCACATCCAGATTCAATCCTCTATAAATAGGTCCCTCCTTAATCTTCATTCTACTCCACTTTATTTATTTCTTGCATTTTTTTCTTTTCGTATGACATCTTCAACCACTTCTCTTCAAAGAGCATATTCCTTTCTCGTTGAGGTAACTAGTTGGTAGCATATGTTGTATTATATTTGGACTCTTTTCTTTACTTTTGTGTCTACATTTTTTATCAATCCATGTGTGTTCTAGATATGGTTGATCCTATTTGGGACATTGCTATTCTACACGACACGATGCGGGAACTTCAAAGGTAGTTTAATGACCTGCAAAGGGAGTTGGTCGTCGTGAGAGCGAGGATGTTCAGAGAGATATAGAGGCTAATAAGGGCCCTGCTATTGCCAGTTGATTGTAGGGCCGATATTAATAATGATGATGATGATAATAATAATAATAATTAGAAAGTGTTTTTTTCTTTTAGCGTATGTATTTTAGTTTTTCTATATTAGATCTATACCTAATGTATTTTATTTTTCATTTAATGAAAAATTTATTTTTAGTCAACTTTGACTTTTTAATTCTTATTCAATTTTCATTCTGTCTATTTCTTCTAAACATATATGTTAACATGTCGACGGTTGGAGGTAAGGAGCAATTTTGAATTCAGTAGCAATAGAAATTTTGGCTTTTGAGTTCTTTCAACAGATGAACTATGTGTTGGGACAGAGTGGTCATCAGTTGGGTTTCTGTCAATAGATTATCCATCTTTTTTGATAGATTTATCCTCTGTTGGAAGAAAACATTCCAGTTTGATGAACTGTATTGTGTTCTTCCAGCTAATGTCTATCAGTTGCAACAGATGGGTAATCTGTTGAAAGTAATTATGGTCTGCTGTATTTAGTTCATGTTTTGTCTCTTTTTATTGATGCACAAGTTATTAAAAAAGATATTTTATATATAATAAATGATAACATTACGTTCACAATAATGAGTTAAATATATAAAAGTCCATAACAAAAACAACATAAGTTCTTGCAATTACAATGATCATGGTGGATTACGATCTGGGCATGTAGTTCTTTTATGTCCAGCGTGCTTACATACAGATCACTTGCTTCTTCTTGAAGAATATGATTCTCCGACTCCATGCCTCCTCTTATATGGCTTTCTTCCTAGTTTGATAGTGCTTGTGTCAATATATAGAGGAGGTATTAATCTTCCCAAATGCTCTGCAGGAACAACACAAGATTCTTTGAGAGGCACCGGAGTAATATGCCCATTATGTGTCATTCTATATTTTTCCACCAAATTATATGAAGAGGAGTGCTCGTAAATTTTAGGTCCATATTTTGCATCGTATTGAGCTCTAAGAGCTTCCATAGCATGTGGATAGGATATTTTGTCTAAGTCAAAAACTCTGAACGTACAAGATCTTGTTTGAAGATCGACCGTGGCAACATCACCATGACCGGTGATACTGAATTTGTAATCTGCTATTTGATGAGATAATAACCTATTTCCCAGACTGATGTTCGTTGATATTATTTTTTTGATTTCTAGAACAAATGGGATTCTTCTTGGTCCCTCGAACTGCACTTTCCTTTAATTAAAAAATTGGCCATGCTTCTTGTTTATTATTTCAAACAGAACCTTGATGAAAAAAATTCTCTTTCATCACCAAACAATGAATTCACTGATTCAGCTATGTTTGATGTCATAATATTGTACCTATACAAAAGAATCACTTAGTACGACATCATACTAAACTTGTAACTCAAACAAGATATTAAATTCATAAGAATGTACCTATCTTCCGGATAGAATGTCCAGCTTCATCTTTCGAAACCCACACGTATGAGATGTTTTGCTGCACTGCAATGCACATTTGTTATTTGATTGAAATGGCCTAAAAACTCCTCTTTACTATATGCTTTAGATGCTCTATAAAAAAGAGTCACGACCCTTTCGTTGTAATAATTGGTCCGAATATTCTCTCTAAGACACCCTTGGATATCCTTTTTCAAAACGGTTTTGACTCTTTAAAACTGGTTTGCAAACAGAGATTTGAACTAAGGAATACTATTGACCGAGGGGAAGGTGTTAGGCACCCCTCGATCCCGTGGTTCAACTATGGTCGCTTGGTGGAGAGTATTGTCTAATTTGACACCGAGTGTATAAACACACAAAACACATAAAACAATCAATCAAACATGCGAAACAAAACAAATCCAAAATATAGTGTTCAGTCTAATTATACAGTCCAAAATAAAAATGCGAAAAATAAATCCTATTTTAACCTACACTAATCCTAGCTACACTCCCGCGCTTTACCCGATGCCTCGGGCCTTCATCAAGAACGACTTCTGCCAACATAATACGTCGGGGCATTCCCCGGTGAATAAATACAATGTGTCTCAGGGCCTTCTCTAGCTAAATTAATACATTTGAATTAAATATGATAAACTAGAAAGAAACATTCATACGCACATTTCAATATTCAACCAAAACAACAAGTTCTAAAATTTACCTGCCCGAACCTATATTTGCCTATCTGTTACAACACATCATAAATGTATCACGATTCATATCAACAATAAATCAAAATTAAACCAAATCTATCCTTTTTGTCAATTTTCAATTCTAACCCCAAATCCCTTTTGTCAATCTCCACAACTAGCAATCACCATTTCAACAATCCATACTCATTTTTAGTAATGAATTTAAACAACAAAGCAATATCAACGAAACCAAGCCATAATCAACCAACAAGTAATGCAACCAATTGAAATGAAGAAAAGAGAATAGGTTGGAGAAATGGACCTCAATAGATCTTACTTTCGTCAATAATAAAGAAAACCCAGACTTGGAACTTCAAATAGAACCTCAACAGTGATGAATCCACCCCGAATAGTGGAACAACGATCTAAAACTGATCACAACAATCCGATTGAGACCCAAACAATACCTAAATTTCTAGAAATAGTACAAAAACCACCGAGTCTTGAACAACGTAGCCCCAGAACAAATCAGTATGTACGCAATTTCTATGAAAGGAAACTGTTGAACCCAAGCATCATTTTGAAAATGAATCACGAGAGAACAAACCCAAAATCCCCGAAATCTAATAGAGAATTAAAACTGATTAAAGCTGAGCTCCGATGAACGGACAACGACAAAGACAACTAAAACAGTGGACGCCGACCAAATTTTATCCAAATATGAAGGAAAATAAGAAGGTTTTGGTAATTTTGAGATGGGATCGATCAAATAATAAGAAGGAAAACCAATCGGCAAACTTGAGGCTGATTCCAGCGAGCTTGAGGCCAATTCCGGCGAAAGTTTCACCAGAAAAAGCTTGATAAGATTGAACTTCTCCCGGTTTCACTATTTCTGGCCAAAAATCTCAAGCTACTTCTATTTTTCTTGATCCCTTCCTCAGTGATATCCGTGTGTACATATTTCTCGGTGGGTTTTTGTGTGTGTGTATGTGTGATTTCTTGGAGAAAAAAACCAAAGAGAAAAGAAAAAGACGTGTTCTCTCCTCTCCCCGTTACACTTTATCTCTCTATCCCATTCCATTCTCATATTGTTTTCTCACGACTATGTGGGTGCGTCTATGTGAAGAAAAAAAACAATGGAGAGTGTGTATTTATTGTTGTTTTCCCATATGTTGTGAAGATGATTACCCCCCCTAAAAAAACCATGAGTGATCCCTCTGTATATGCATATATGATGGATAAACTCTCTATGAGCTATATGGAAATTGGTAATTCCAATGGGGTCCACCTAATGGGTCCCCTTCTATTTTTTTTGTATTGTATGCCTATTCCGTTCATATCTCCAAAATAACAAAAAATGTATAAACAATATCGGAGGGGAGAGGGCCACGTGAGTAAGGTGGGGTAGGTGAGGGTAAGGGTATGGGGTGGGATTGGGAGTTGGTGATTAGGATAAAGTTTTTTAGGATAGATTAAAACAAGATAAAATTGTTAGGGATTTTGATATGGGTTGTTATTTTGTATTTTTGTGGGATATAATCACATGGGTGAGGGCACGCAGTAAGATAGGGGTAAAAATGATAAAAATGCTTTCGGGGGGGGGGGGGGGGGGGGAAAAATTACGTGTCTACATCATGCCCTTTTTTGCATGTAAACACAAAGTATTTTCATACAAAGAAGTAGACAACGAGATAGAATTTTGACCCAACCATTATTCAAAGGAAAAAATAGAAGGAAAGAGGGCTCCAAGTCTACATCAGGACATCCTACCTACCCAAGTTATGAAGGAATCAAGTCACGGGTATCTCAAGGGATTGGGAAGAGAAGGACTATACCAAGTTGGAGAGTAGAGTGAGGTTCTTTTGAGGTTTCGATTTGCGGCTCTGTCATTACATCAAAATAAAAATTACAAGTTAAAATATAAATGAAATTACAAAATTCTATCTACACAGCTTCTTTTGAACTCTTCACTTGAGTTTCATCACCCTATTCTTCAGGCATGCTCCTGACTTAATATTTCTTTAACTTGTTGCTTGACTTTTAATTATTTCACCTTGTTGCTTGACTTTATATATCTTACCCTTGTTACTTGACTTTCAATTTTATTATCCTATTCTTCGGGAGGGCTCCCGACTTGCCATTTAGTCACTCTATTCTCTGGGGGTGCTCCCGACTTTCAATTTCTTCACCCCGTTCTTCAGGCCGGCTCCTGACTTTCAATTTCATCACATTATTGTTTGACTTTCAACTTTTTCTCCTTGTCGTTTGACTTTCAACTTCTTTACCTTGTTTCTTGATTCTCCATTTATTCATCTTGTTCTTCAAGTAGGCTCCTGAAATCACATTAAAACCAAACAAGGAAGTGCGTCTCCTTAACATCCCTATTGAATTATCCTATCAAGAAAGTGCATCTTCTTACCAATGCCGCATGCCGCTTAAATTACAAAACAAGAAAGTACTTATCTTTACCAATGTTGCTTGAATTACCAAACAAGGAAGTGTGTCTCCTTATAAATACCGCTTAAATTAAAAAACAAGGAAGTGCATCTCCTTACCAATGCTGCTTGAATTACCAAACACTTTTTGAACCCTTTTGAATTGCTTGAGTAGTTGCTTTTAATATTGCAAAACTCACAATGTGACCAGGCTTAATTCCATCCTCTATCATCTCCCCCATTTTGAGGTCCTCAATAAATGGCTTGCCTAATGCAGGTAACAAGCTTTAACAACATGTGTCATCCTCCGCTTGAATAAATACCTCCACTATCTTACTTTTTTTCATTGGTGGTTTCATCCTAGAAACTTGTTCATGCCATCTAATCACATACTCTCTGAAACTTTCAATACTCTTCTTCTTTATGTTAGTTAGGGATTTCTCATTAGGAATCAACTCCACATTGTATTGGAATTATTGCACAAACTTATTATCTAGGTCATCCTAACTAATCCACTAGTCGATGTCTTGGTCAACAAACTATTCTGAAGCTAGGCCTGAAATATTCTCATCGAAATATGCCATGAGTAATTCTTCCTTCCACCCAACACCCCTTAGTTGGTTGCAATAACATCTCAAATGTGCTACAGGATCGCCATGTCCATCATACTTCTCAAACTTCGATATTTTAAAACCAGAAGAACGATGAACACCTGGAAACATGCATAGATCTTTATATGAGACACTTTTGTGCCCTCCAATTCCTTGGAGGTCTTTTATAGCAAGTTCCAAAATTCTTAATTTTTAGGTTATTTTCTTTTTTTTTTCTGTTATAACAGGCTTCTCAGTGTTAAGAGGAAATTCAGGCGGGATAGTGTAGTCATAAGGATTAGTCAACTTAAATATGGTCTCAATAGCATGATGTTGATCAGCAAAAATATTTAATACAGGCTCTCTCGCAGAGTGGGAAGGCACAACTTATGGATAAACCTCAAAAGTAGGAGCTTTAGGTGGGGTTGGTGTGGCAAAAACATGAACAGTGGGTGGAGCCGAGCATGTGGTAGCTTTATTTTGAGGAGTGAGGAAATGAATATTGGAAGTGTTTGGATAGTGTTGCCCCGGAGTAGATCCTGATGTATGTTCTAACGTGTCAAAAACAATAGGAAACTGTGCACGTGACACTGGAGGCAAGCTAGAAAGATATTCCAGATTATTAGTGGGAAATGGAGGAGGTGACAACCCATTAGCCCAAGCTCGATGCATTTCTATTATTTGTTGCCTTAATTTCCGAATCTCTTTATTAGCTTCTAAATTCTCATTCCTCGAACTCCTTATCTGATTAGTGACCACAACCTCAGTACTCCTGTTGTCCATAACTTTCTCTTTGACTTGGTGCAATATGGAGGACTAGCCAAAATGCCACAAACCAACCACCTTAAACTAACTCAATAAGAGGTAACAAACGTGTTAGAGTGCAACACTTTTTCAAAACTTTTTTTCTGCTTTTATTTTTCTTAGGAAAAGATCATTGAACCTGAGAAGGGCGCCTACATATCTCACACCCACAAGAGAAGAATCAGGTGAGCGTAGTTCATGAAGTTTTGCCAAAATGGCCAATTAAACTCTTTTTATGTTTCTTGAAATTTTAAGAAGAAAAGAAAAATGACAAATTGTCAAAAGAATAGACGAAAATCTTTTTGAATTTTTCAGCTTTAATAACCTATACAAAATGAAACCTATGATTACCAAAGAAACTCTTTTTGGGTTTTCAATTTTGCATTTCATACGAAAAGAAAACTTAAACCTATTAAAGAAAAATATTTTTATATTTTTATTTTACTGATACATATGATACTACTCTAAATGAAGAGTGAAGAAAAATATTTTTGAATTTTTGAAATAAGATCCCCGAACCAACAATAGGTTGCCTACGTATCTCACATCACGAAAGAGGAGAATTAGGGGTGTGTAGTTCCTCCAAATTGGACAATTTAGAATTAAAGAACAAACAAAATCTTGACTTGAGAGATACTACTAAAGACAAACGAGTAAAGAATGTAAATAAAATCTTTTTGGGGTTTTCAATTTGACACATGACACCTGCAACTAAGAAAAAACATCTTTTTTTTGAGATTATTTCGCTATATGAAATGTATAAAACTTTTATCATTTTTTAGATTTTGTTTTATATAAACCTCCTATTGTAAAAAATCCTTTTTAAACTTTTGAATTATAAATGCATGGTAAAGGAACAAAAGGAAAATCTTTTTGAAGGTATTGTTTTTGACAAATGAGTGTAAGAGGTAAAAAAAATCTTGTTTTTTGAATTTTTGTTATTTTGTGAAAATAAATGCAAAAGGTAAAGAAAAAAATCTTTTGAGTTTTCTGGGTTGTGAAGAACAAAAGCCGTAAAGAACTAATGTGTGAGCTAATGCTAACACATTTGAGGCTTTAAACTAATAATAATTGCGAAGTCTTAAGCAACTTTGGTCGTTTTTTATTGTTTTATGTTTGATTTTGTAGAAGAAGCTAATATGTTAGAGGACAAACAAGAATGAAAGCAAATGAGCTAAAATCTGAAGTAAATAGAGGTAAAGTGTGGCTGAAGACATTTGTGATAAGTTGTCATCCCTGTGATAAGCTATCAGCTTCATCATCAGCCATAGACAGAGAATTAGTCTAAGGAGCTGATAAGCCGTCAAGAATGCTGTCAGCCTAAGGCAGTACATGAGAACTGAAGCAGAGACTTGACTACATTACTGATAAGTCGTCAAGGAGCTGATAGGGCGTCACTATTTGTCTTCAGTGTTAGGCAGCAAGTGTCCAAAGTAAAGAGGAAGCTGACCACATTTATGATAAGTCGTCAGCCTCCTATAGGCTATCACAAATGGCGTTACCTAATCAAAAGAATTTCTGAATTTTATTATTCTTTTTCCATAATGAGGGTGAACTATCTAAAGCCTTGTTTAGGGTTTTCTTAAAGGTTCCGAACCTTAAGTTTTGACAAACGATACTTTGATATTTTATCTCTCTAACTTCTTGGCTTGAAAAAGCAATTATTTTTTAAGAGAATTTAATCATTATTTTAGGATTTTATGTTGTGATCTAATCTGATATTCATTATTTATTATTCATCTTGTGGTAAGTTTATCTTTCAAAGAATGAATTCATCTAGTTTCTTTAATTATTACATCATGAGCAGCTAAATTCCTTTAACCTGAATTATGGGATCTAGAGGTAGGTCTTGATAAGGTGTTGAGTGTTCAAGATTCGAAAGGTGGTAGGACTCCTTGATAATTCTAATGTTTTAATTACTGTCTGTTGGTTACAAACAATAGATAACACCTGCTTTGATTTTATTGAGAAAGAAATCAAATATAGTGGGAAGTGAATTATAACAGGGACTTGGAAATACTAAACTTCCGTTTAATAATCAGTGTTGTAACAAGGTTGGTTAACCTAAGGTAAAATCTGGGTAGTGAATATAAATTCACTAAGTCCGAGAGGATTAGGTAATTAAATACTTAAGTAGGTCGAGAGACATTTAAGCATAACTTCAAGAAAGATAACTTGTTGTCCTACCTACCGTGAGAATCTTTAACCACTAGTAGCATCTGTCAAGTACCAAAATCCCTAGTGAACATAATTCTGGTTTTTCATAAACTCTTGCTTACGAACACTGATTAAAGTTATTAATAATTATTTGTTCAACCAAAAACCCCTATTTCAGGAAACATCAACTATCAGTTGATTAAATTGCAAACGACTTAAGTTCACACCATATTCCCTGTGGGATTCAACCCCAACCTATTTGGACTTTATATTGACAATGATCGCTTACATTCTCGTTGAGAGGTGTAGTTTGAGCGTTATCAAAAATGGTGTCGTTGCTGGGGAATGTGGTTGAAAACTGAAGTTTGTGCGTGCTAATAAACTATTAGTCAAGTTTCCTAATTTTACGTTTATTTGTTATTTTTATTTATGTTCAGGATCTTTATAGTGTATGCCAAGAACCAGAAGTTTCAGAGAACCGTTATTAACACCTAATCCGAAACCGTAATGAATTGAAAGAATGGCAGAACCACAAGAGACTGATAGATTGGTAGCCTTAGCTAGAGCTCAGGTGAATGTGCAAAATGTTGGGCAATAAGCATGACATCCAAATCCTAAAGACAAAGATTTTGGAGACAAGGAGTTGCTGAGTCCTGGTAACCCAAGGCGTGCAGAGCAAATAGCTGCACCAGTACGGCGTAATGTTAACAGGAATATTCATTTCAAGAAAGGCAAGAGTACCAGCCAATCCAGTATGATCTCAATGATGATGATGATGGAATGGATGGAGCAGGTGCAGTGGGTAAAATTATTCCTCTACCGTTGGCACCTGGGGAAAAATTCAACATTATGAGTACTATGATTCAACTCCTAAATCTGAAGGGGTTGTTTGGTGGCCTTTCTTGGGATGATCCAAACTTTCATCTGGTGAATTTTTCACCATCTTTAAATCTTTTGATAACCTAGGAGTGAGCCAAAAGGCTATTGGGTTGAGATTGTTTCCGTTGTCTCTGTCTAGGGAGGCAACATTGTGGCTAAATGAGTTGACACCCGATTCTATAACTAACTGGATGCAGTTAAAATGAGCTTTCCTAGAAAGGTTCTTTCCACCTTCCAGGAGGGTACAGTTGAGGGACGAGATCAGCAACTGTAGGTAGCTCTCGATTAAAGCCTTGCATGAAACCTGGGAAAGATTCAAGAAGAAACTAACACAGTATGCGAACCACAACATGACGGACATACATTTAATGGAGACTTTGTACAGGGATCTTAAGTCTGTTACAAAGCCAATTGAAGACAATATTGCTGGTGGTTCATTTTTTGATCTTACATTCCTAGAGGCTTCAGAGATGTTGGACAGAATGACCAAACAGAGTTGGGTATGGCATACCAGAGACTCTATGGTAGCCAGCCCCACTGCTTCTGTAGGTATTACTGTGGAACAATTGAAAAGAGAAAAGGAGCATGACCAATACATGGCTCACCTTAAAACACAGATGGACTTACTAACCAAGCACTTGCTATCAGTAAAGATTGAAAAGGTGAAAGCTGTGGGATCTCAGGATAGTAGTGAGGCTGATGCAAATGAAGAGGCTAACTATGTTAATAATCAGGAGGGTTTTCGAGGCAATAGACAAGGGAATCAAGGTCGGACTTACTATGATAATCCTAGTTATAAAGATAGGGAGCAAGGAAATTAGAAGAAGAAGAATAATAGGAGCGGGTTATATATTCCTCCTAAAAATCGTGAGGCTGCTTCAACAAGTTCTGAAAAGATGTCCATAGAGGACATGATGACTAAGTTGTTGAAGGAAGTGGAAACTACCAACTCTGGTGTGACCACCATAAAGACCGATCTGACATCCATCAGTCAGTTGGTGCACTCACACTCTACCGTAATCAAAAAGTTGGAGCAGCAGACGAGCCAACTCTCCACAGCATTCAACTAAAGGAAGAGTGTAATGTTACCAAGTGATATGATCCAAAATCCACAGAATGATGGATCATGCATGGCTATTACCACTAGAAGTTGTAAGATATTCCTTGACCTTTCAGTGGGCAAACCTGTAGTTAATGAGGTAGTTGATGTTGAACCGAAAGAAAGTGGTCCAGTGGAGTCTGAGAAGCTTGATAATTCTGATGATGCTCCGGATAAAGACAAAGAGAAGGAGAAGGAGGTAGTGTTGGAAACTATTCTAAGACCACCACCTCCATTTCCTCAGTGGTTGAAGAAAAAGGTTGATGATGCAAAATTCAGCAAATTCATGGAAATGCTCCAGCAATTAACAATAAATGTGCCTTTGGTTGAGGAACTTGAGTAAATTCCAAGATATGTGAAGTTCATGAAAGACCTTGTGACAAAGAAACAGAAGGTTAGCCATGAGCCGGAGGATAATCTCTTTCATTATGGCGCTATCTCTATAAGGTATTTAGTGTAGAAAAATACAGATCCGGGGGTGTTTACCATCCCGTATACTATTAGGTCCCTGAATTTCACAAAAGTACTATGCAATTTGGGAGCCAATATAAACCTAATGTCACTCGCTTTGTACAAAAAACTGGGTTTGAGGATCCTACCCCAACGAACATGCAATTGGTAATGGCAGATAGGTCTATAAAGTGGCCAATGGGTATATTACATGATGTAGTTGTAAAGGTGGCCGACTTCATTCTGCCTGCTGATTTTGTAGTCCTGGACTGTGAGGTAGACTTTGAAGTGCCCATCATTTTGAGTAGACCATTCCTTGCAACTGGGAGAGTGATAGTGGATATGGAACTGAATGAGCTGAAGTTCAGGTTCAATGAAAAGGAAGCAAAATTCAAAATACACTCATCCATGACACTGGCAAAGGAGATGAGTGTTTTCTCAATTGTGGACGTATTCTATGAAGATGGTAAAGGGGTATCAATAGGTTGTCTTGGTGAAGTCTGAGTAGTCAAGATAACTAAGTCGTGCCGCGATAGTAATTAGGCGCTATTGGGAGGCAACCCAAAATTTTTATATTCCAGTAAATTGTTTACTTTTGTAGTTAGGTTCTACTTCAAAGAAGGTGGAATCGATATATCAAGACAAGTGCTCCTGACAATATTTTTTGATAGGCTGTCACAATTGTGATAAGCCATCAGCTTTGTCGTCAGAAATAGCAGCTCTGAGGCAATTTTTATTAAGGCTGATGACATTTATGATAGGCTATCAAAATTGTGATGGCTTATCAGAAATGTCATCACAAAAAGCCCAAAATTAGCTGAAACTGTGGGCCAAATTAAAAAGACCCTACCCAGCCCACAACTTGGCCTTTCCACCTTTCCGCTTAGTTTTTATTACCTTTAAGTTATTCTCTTTCTATCTTTGGTCTATTTTCTTCCCTTTCAAAGTCTCCCCAACTAAAACAAAACAAAGTTTCCTTGTATATGTGGGTTTGCAATCAAAATCAAGAACCTCTCTTTATTTTCTCTTGCTCGTGTAACCACATTGAAGGCTCTCATCAGGTCTTAAAATGGCACCCAAAGAAAAGAACTCAAAATCCACAAAGAAAGTGACCAAGGGAAGTGTACTTCATGGTATGAAGAGGAAGAGCCTCTGCTCAGGAAGCAAAACAAGAAGAAAAACACTAAAAAACTCTGCCACCCTCATAAGTTGAGGTGAAGGAAAGTGAAGAAAGTGATACGGAGCTAACAACATCCGTGCATACAACTTCTGAGTAGACGGTCTCTGAGCAACAAGAGTTTGAACATGTTGAATCTGAAGAGCATAATTCAGATCATCTTGATTCCTAGGGGCATTAGTCTGAGGAACCGTAAACTGAGTCCCCATCTGCTGAACCGCAAAATGATGAAGACTCTCTGATTCGGGGAACTATGGTCAAATGCAAGAATCCTGAAGTCCGAGATGGTACTAGATGGTAGATTGCCAAAGCTCAGAAAATCTTCTTTGATGGGCTTCGTAGAACAAACAGAAGAGCTGTTAAGAGGCCAATCTTTGAGGAGAAGATAATCATCACTAAGGGGTTGAGCACGTACCCAGATGTAGAGCAGAAATTTCATGGCTATCATTTGTGATGGACTACACGAGGAGGAAATTCATTTTTCCCTATACTAGTTAAGGAGTTCTATGCAAACTAGTGTGTTGAGAAGAAGAGAAAGCAACTGACCAACCTTTGTTGGATAAAGTTCCGATACAGGGTGTAATAGTGGATATTTCTGAAGCAACAATTAGTAAGTTACTTCATGGACCAAAATTCACTCCTTAGGCCACTTCACCTACTTTATATGCCCGGTTGAACCAACAAGAAAATTAGCGGAATTAGTTAGCCACATTCATAGCCGATGGAGAACTGAAATGGCTAACAAATCTGAGTGAAAGGATCTTCAAGGCCTCCCTGATTTCTGAGGCAAGATTTTGGTAGGGTATTGTACGTACGTGGTTGATGCCCACAGATGGTGATAATATCCTTGAAGATAACAGAGCAATATTAGTCACAAGTTTTGTGTCTAACCTCAAATTGAATTTTGGAGAGATTATCGTCAAAGAGATAAAAATTTGGGTCTCGATGTCTGATACAGCATATCCCTTCCCTTGTTTAATTACAAGGTTGTGTAGGGCAATAAATGTGCCAAATATTGTAGGGTTAGACGAAGAACTCTTTGCCAGGAAGACCCATAATTCGATCCGAAATGAGGAAAACCAGCCAAGGCTAATGCTTGACAGGGGCGCAGAGATTCCAACTTATCCACCGGTTACAAGTACTAGTTCAGCACCTAATCCAGAGGTGCCTAATTCTGAAGCTGTACCTCCAACATCCGCAATAATGGCAGAATCATTAGTGCCCAGAACTGAGACAATTCCTCCAGCTAAAGTGCCTACAGCAGAATTTGCCTTCAACCCTATAAATTTCAGGAGAATAGCAAAGTAGTCCAAGTGGTGCAAGGCTTGTCTTAAACTCTTTGCCAAGCAATTCGCTGCTGCAGTTGACAAAAGAGTTAAGGCTGCACTTGAGCCTTAAAAGGCTCTACTGGGCCAAATTGATGAATTAGAGAACCACTTCAATGCGCAGTCGAGAGAGAGGTCAGCTCCAGAGATGGCATTATTCAGATCAGACCTAGACAAAGTAAAGGTAAAGGTTGGAAAGCTATAGCAGTACCACTTAATGATGTCAATAGATCCAGTAGATGAGGAGTCTAAGAGAGAAATACCAATGCTTGATCTCACAGAGGAGACAGTGAAGAAAAAAAAGAAAAAAGGTGAGAAGAAAGGAAAAAGAAAAAGAGAGAGGCCCTATAATAATGAAGAAAGAAAAGCAGAAAAGAGGGCAAGAAAGAAGTTTGAAAAGGAGGAGATGAAAAAGGCAAGAATTGAGTCCTTAGTGGACAATAAGAAATGGTAGGCAGCCATCCGAGTAAGAGCCGCAGGTACCTCTACTTGTAGGCCTTCAGAGACTGATAGACCAGCTGCACCAGAATAGAGAGAAGCTCCTAATAGAGATACAGCAGCAGGGTCTGGAACCCATGACCTCCAGGATTGATCTATTTTAGGTATACTTTAACCCTTAGTTTATATTTTCTTTGATTTTAAGTTAAGGGTGTAGGATAAAGTTGTTGTTGTAAAATTTTGTAGTCAACTAGGAGAAATGCTTGTACTTGAGGCAGTTGAATTATTTTTATGATTTTTGTACATTTCTTTAAGTAGTCTACTACTTTAAACTGAGTGATTTGCATTTAAGTGTGACCACCTTACATCTTTGTATGGCATTAGTTCTAGTAACATAATAATCATTGCTAAACAACTGCACAAACTGAATGAGTTGTCGAGTGTGATATAACTGTGCACCAAGTGTGTGTGTGAGATGTTACTCAGTTCCCTCTATGTGCTGAAGCCAGAACTTGCCCGGTTAGTCTTACCTAGGTTGAAGGATAGGGGTTAGGAAAGGATCATAGGCCGTTTTAATATTAGCTCACTTTAACCTAAATGACCTTCCCTATGTGTATCATATCCCTTGATCCCTGTTTTGATCCTAATTAGCCTATTTCTTTGTATGAAACCTGTCACCTTCTCATTTAGATCATAATGAACATGTTTTGGCCCTGGTCCTCCTTGGACACTATACACCTTAACTTAGGAAAATAGCCTAAGTTGAGAGTGGATATCATAGAAGTGCGTGATATAGAATGAGTATGAAGAAAGGTAGAATAAAAGAAAAGAATAAAAAGCTGGGTGAGGAAGAAAAGAGCAAGAAAAAGAAAAAATGTGAAAAAGAATAAGTAATTGAGAAAAGACTGCACCCATCCTAAATAATTGTGATCAAGAAAAGAGAAGAGTGGAAAATGCTAATGAGTGAAACCCCCAAAAAAGCTAGTGTAGTGTCAAGGAGTCTTAGTCACTTTAAATACCATCGAGTATCATACCATCCCCTAACCTACATTATAAGCCTAAGAGAAGTCCTATGGTGATCCTAGCTGACCTATCTGAAGATTTGGGTCATGAAAATAAGGGTAAACCTATGGTACTTGGCATACATTGATTAGAACTTCGTTCTGAGAGTGAGTGTTTTGATTGTTCCCATGGTTACATATATAATTCCTGATATGAGATAAGGGAGATTTCTTTGTTATGAGGGCACACTGGTTACATTGCTAGTTACTAACTTATTTGGGTAGTGTAATACTATCTATGCATGGTTTTTATAGCTGAATTAATGCCATATCTTGATTCCTGTGTGTTGCATTGGTGTTCTTCATTGTACTTGAATTAACTAAATTTGGAGATGGTGAAAGTGTTTTGAGATGATATGGATGATTGACTACCAAATGTACTTTGTATTCTCTTAGTTATGCTGAGTTGCTTGAGGACAAGAAATTGTTTTAAGTTGAGGGTGTTGATGTGTGAGCTAATGCTAACACATTTGAGGCTTTTAACTAGGAATAATTGTGAAGTCTTAAGCAACTTTTGTCGTTTTTGATTGTTTTATGTTTGATTTTATAGAAGAAGCTAATATGTTATAGAACCAACAAGATGGAAGCAAATGAGCTGAAATCTAAAGTAAATAGAGGCAAAGTCTGGCTGACAACATTTGTGATAAGTCTTCATCCCTATGATAAGCTATCAGCTTCATCGTGACAAAGAATTGGACTACGCTAAAAGTTGTGACGATATTTTGTGATAGGTCGTCAAGGAGCTGATAAGCCGTCAAGAATGCCGTCAGCCTAAGGCAGCACATGAGAACTGAAGCTGAGACTTGACGACAT
This sequence comes from Capsicum annuum, assembly GCF_002878395.1. Taxonomy (NCBI): domain Eukaryota; kingdom Viridiplantae; phylum Streptophyta; class Magnoliopsida; order Solanales; family Solanaceae; genus Capsicum; species Capsicum annuum. Next base: position 216,438,692 of record NC_061113.1, read on the forward strand.
TTGTGATAAGTCATCAAGAAGCTGATAGGGCATCACCATTTGTCATCAGTGTTAGAAAGCAAGTTTCCAAAGCAAAGATGAAGCTGACAAAATTTGTGATAAGTCGTAAGCCTCCTGATAGGCTATTACAAATGGCATCACCTAATCCAAAGAATTTTTAAATTTATTATTTTATTTCCATAATTAGGGTGAACTATTTAAAGCCTTGTTTAGGGTTTTCTTATAGGTTCCAAACCTTGAGTTTTGGGAGATGATACTTTGATATTTTCTCTCTCTAACTTTTTGGCTTGAAAAAGCAATTATTTTTTAAGAGAATTTAATAATTATTTTGGGATTTTCTGTTGTGATCTAATTTGAGATTCACTAGTTATTATTCATCTTGTGGTAAGTTTATCTTTCAAAGCATGAATTCGTCTAGTTGCTTCAATTATTACGTCATAAGCAGCTAAATTCCTTTAACCTAAATTATGAGATCTAGGGGTAGGTGTTGATAAGGTGTTGAGTGTTAAAGATTCGAAAGGTGGTAGGACTCCTTGATAATTCTAATGTTTTAATTACTGTCTGTTGGTTGCAAACGATAGATAACACCTGCTTTGATTTGCTTGAGAAAGAAATCAAATATAGTGGAAAGTAAATTATCAACAGGGACTTAAAAATACTAAACTTCCGTTTAATAATCAACACTATAACAAGGTTGGTTAACCTGAGGTAAAATCTGGGCAGTGAATATAAATTTCCTAAGTCCGAGAGGATTAGGCAATTAAATACTTAAGTAGGTTGAGAGACATTTAAGCATAACTTCAATAAAGATAACTTGTTGTCCTATCTACCTTGACAATCTTTAACCACTATTAGCATCTTTCAAGTACCAAAATCCCAAGTGAACATAATTCTGGTTGTTCATAAACTCTTGATTACAAACATTGATTAAAGTGATTAACAATTACTTGTTCAACTAAAACCCCCCATTTCAGGAAACATCAACTATCAATTGATTAAATCGCAAAATGACTTAAGTTCACACCATATTCCCTGTGGGATTCTACCCCAACCTAGTTGGGTTTTATATTGACAACGATCACTTACATTCTCGTTGAGAGGTGTAGTTTGAGCTTTATCAAGAACTCTAAAAATAAACTATGAAACTCTTTTGATTCACTGCTTTATTTTTCTTTCTTCTCTCTTTTTTCTTTTTTTTTTCATTATTTCTTGTCTATGCACTTTACCTCTAACATATACTTTCCGCAAATTAGTTCGTCAAATGACCTCGTTACCCTCAGAGATGCAAAATTTAGCACATAGGGATGCTTTACAGGTGAGTCTCCTACAAAGGGCTATGTGGGTCCCGCTAGGTCTTAATACGATGCAGATAAGCATGACCTAAAGGCCGACCTACATTGAGGTTCACTAACAAGGCTATTCGGGGGAGCGTATGGTCGATAGTGGCTACGACAACTTTCCACCCACTCCATACATCCGACGGCTCCCCCTCCTAAGACAAGGGTGATTCAACTAGATTTTATATACATGATGTGCACTTCAAGACATATTGCAGAAAGAATAAACTCAGGTTATGCAAATGATGCCAGATATAAAGCAGTAACACATAAGGAAAACTGTAAACAAAGAGCACATAAATGCACAACAGTGATAAAACAATGACACAAATGATAACACCAATAATATTTATACACCCATAATTCCAAACAAAGCCGATGTAACTCCAAAAATAAGCTCGAATTCTGAAAATATTCCCCAGCAGAGTCGCCAGAGCTGTCACACCCCTTTTTTACCAAAAAGATTCATTTTTAAAGTTCGAAAAAAATTTTATTATTAAAGTGACAAAAATAAAAATTTGTTTCAAAAAGGATTATTTACAATTAACTCAGAGTCACCACTTGACATAAATCGGGTGTGCCAATTCACCCTTGGACATTTTTTTTCAAAACAATTTTGACTATTTAAAATTGATTTGCGAATAGAGATTCCGGCTAAGGAATTCTATTGACCGAGGGGAAGGTGTTAGGCACCCCTCGATCCCATGGTTCAACCACGATCGCTTGGTGGAGAGTTTCAGCTAATTTGACACCAACGAGTGTATAAACCACACAAAACACATAAAACAATCAATCAAACATGTAAAACAAAACAAATCTAAAATATAGTGTTCAGTCCAATTATATTGTCCAAAATAAAAATGCAAAAAATAAATCCTATTCTAACCTACACTAATCCTAACTAAGCTCCCACGCTTTACTCGATGCCTCGGGCCTTCATCACGAACGTCTTCCGCCCACAAAATACGTTAGGGCATTCCCCGGTGAATAAATACAATGTGTCTCAGGGTATTCCCCAGCTAAATGAATATATTTGAATTAAATATGATAAACTAGAAAGAAACATTCACACTCACATTCCAACATTCAACCAAAACAACAAGTTCTAAAACTTGCCTACCCAAAACTATATTACCTATCTATTTCAACACATCATAAATCCATTACGATTTATATCAATAATAAATCAAAATTAAACTAAATCTATCCTTTTTGTCCATTTTCAATTCTCACCCCCAAATCCCTTTTATCAATCACCACAATTAGCAATCACCATTTCAACAATCTATACTTGTTTTTAGTAACGAATTTAAACAACAAAACAATATCAATGAAATCAAGCCATCATAATCAACCAACACGTAATGCAACCAATTGAAATAAAGAAAAGATAACGGGTTGAAGAAATGGACCTCAATAGATATTGCTTTCGTCGATAATAAAGAAAACCCAAACTTGGAACTTTGAATAAAACCTCAACAGCAACGAATCCAACCCGAATAATGGAATAACAATCCAAAACTGATCATAACAATCCGATTGAGACCCAAATAGTACCCAAATTTCCAGAAATAGTACGAAAACCAATGAGTCCTTAACAGCGTAGACCCAAAACAAATCAGTCTGTACGCAACTTCTACGAAAGAAAACCGATGAACCCAAGCACGATTTCTAAAATAAATCATGAGAGAACAAACCGAAAATCCTCAGAATCCAATAGAGAACTAAAACTAATTAAAGCCGAGCTCTGATAAATGAACAATGAAAAAGACAACCAAAAAAGTGGACGCCGACCAGATTTCATCCAAATATCGAAGGAAAATAAGAAGGTTTTGGAATTTTTGAGATGGGATCGATCAAACAACGAGAAGAAAAACCAATCGGCGAACTTAAGGCCAATTTCGGCAAAAGTTTCATCGGAAAAAGCTCGATAAGATCAAACTTCTCCCAGTTTCACTGTTTCTGGCCAAAAATCTCAAGCTCCTTCCATTTTTCTCGATCCCTTCCTCACTGATATCTGTGTGTACGTGTTTCCTGATGGATTTTTGTGTGTATTTGTGTACGATTTCTTAGAGAAGAAAACCAAAGAGAAAAGAAAAATGCATGTTCTCTCCTTTCCCCATTACTCTCTCTCTATCCCATTCCATTTCTCATACTGTTTTCTCACAACTATATGGGTGCGTCTCTGTGAAGAAAAAAATAATAGAGAGTGTATGTTTGTTGTTGTTTTCCCATATGTTGTAAATATGAGTGCCCCCAAAAAAAATCATGAGTGATCCCTCTGTATATGCATACATGATGGATAAGATCTCTATGAGCTGTATGGAAATTGGAAATTCCAATAGGGTCCACCTAATGGGCCCCCTTCTATTTTTTTTGTATTGTATGCCTATTTCGTTCGTATCTCTAAAATGGAAAAAAAATATAAACATTATAGGAAGGGAGGGGGCAAGTGAGTGGGGTAGGGGTAGGTTAGGGTAAGGGTATGGGGTGGGGTTGGGAGTAGGTGATTAGGATAAAGTTTGTTGGGATAGATTAAAATAAGATAAAATTGTTAGGGATTTTTTTATGGGTTGTGTTTTTTTTTGTGGGATATAATCACACGGGTGAAGGCACGCAGTAAGACAAGTAAAAATGGTAAAATTGCTTTTGGGGGGGAGGGGGACAAAATTATGTGTCTACAAGTAGCTTCGCAGTTGTTCAAAAAAAATTCATAAGAGGCATCACATACCTTATTTGCTACACAAAAAGCGACAAGAAAGATGTGATTCTCTACATCTTGCGCCACCGCCGCTAGCAGAACTCCATTATACCTGCTCCTCAAGAAGGTACCATCGACGACTATACCTTTTCTCAAATGTCAAAAACCTTGAATACACGCGCCATAGGATACAGAAAAAGTACTTGAACTTTCCATTTTCATCAACATGCAATGTCGTCTTACTTTCATGATTTGTGGACTCAATCATGTAACAGTAGGCATCCAGGGCTACATACCTATGCTTATGTGTCCCCCTAACCAAGTCCTTGGCAATCCCCATGGACATATATATCTTCCAATAAATGACTAGAATATCCAATTTCGTAAGGAGTTGATTGGATATAACCTTTGTAGAAAGGCCTTTGCCATCGGGGAAACTATTTTTGAAATATTAACCGAGGACCGTTGCCGTGACGTGAGGATTTTATCTCGAGATATGCTCTGAACCAAATGTATGATACTTTTCATGTTTATGAATGATGAATCTGTCAGAACTTACGTACTTCACTGCTCTCAACCACCACTTGCAGTTTGGATTAGCATATTTATAGCAAAAGACACTGCTCGAATTAATCACCTTCTTTATTCTGAAATCTTTTTTCAAGAAAGAAATAAACAAAGTGGTAGATAGTTATTACTTGTTATTGAATGATATTCCATTAAAAAAATCGGTCCCATCGTCTGGAAGATTGTCATACTGTGTCGATCGAGAAGAACTGCCACCGTATTGGTCGCATCAACGGGCATAGGTGTTTGATCATCATCTGGAATATTCATGTCTAGATCATCTAACCTATCATCAAATATGTCTTGTTGTTATTGTTCTTCTATGTTCTGGTCCTCATTCTTTCTCATCTTTTCAACCACGTACACCCTTAACACTGGCCTAGATGAATCACTAAGATAAGCACACAATCAAACCTGATCGGTTATCTTGAAAGGTAGTACCCTCTGATTTTTTAAGGAGCTGTGCATGTAGCTAATGAAGAGTTCTTGCAGTTGACAGTTCAGTCCACAATAGTTGATGATTAAGTTCACAAAATCAATATACAAAACATCACTTTAGACTGTCATAGCTATCGTCTCTAGAATTTCACCCTCATTTCAACGCCATACATATCGATTGCTCTTCTTAATCCATTGACCATGACAATCCACCCCTATTATTATTGATCCCTCCAATAGTGGTACCTAAATAAATTCATTTGTTAAAAAAAATTAATAGTGATTTCATAGCGTAGTACATGAATCCCAACAG